>NC_137983.1:3656200-3783700 GCF_963924665.1 Micromys minutus
ATGTGTGGTTGGTTGGCTGAATCAATAGACATGGGGTGGAGACTGCCTTCCATTGTCAATATACACATGAGGACTGACGTTCCAAAAATACAATGTTGTTTCTTTTAACGGCTTCATTCATTCATTCATTCATTCATTTATCCATTCATTCACTTGTTCATTCATTCATCATTCATGTGTGTATGTATGTGTGTACGTGTGTGTGTGTGTTCATGAGAGTGTATGTACATGTGAGTGTTCAGGTGCATGTGCCCGTACACACAGAGAGGCCAGAAGAGACATCTGCTGCGACCCTCCATCACTCACCACACATTCTTTAGAGACAGGGTCTTCCATGCACCAGACTCTAGATCTCATGACTGCACAAACTGCTGAGCCACCCTTCAAGCTTCGAGTTCTGCATGACTTCTTCATCAAGAAATCATGGAGTTCAGAACTATAAGCTGTCCCCACTAATGGGTGTCCCTGAAGAAGAGTCAGAGAGTAGACCACATGATCCACAGAAACTTCTAAGCAGCTTCTTCAAAAGCCCATTCCATTAGAAAACTCCTCATCTTGGGCTTGTGTTTTACCATGAGTTTTCAGACTTATTGTAGGTCAAATCCTACCACAATCTACCCCCAACTTATTGTGAATAGCCTGTCACCTGATAACGATCCAATAGAGTGGCAGGAGTTGGGCTTCTTCGGTAAGGACAAGGTCATGTGTGGGTGGATGGAAGAGCAATCCCAGGCCAAAAGAAGCATTCAGTTCAGCAGACACTGGCAGCAGAAGCTGCTGCTCTCTCTGCAGTGATGCTGACAGAGACATCAAGTACACAAGCCACACTTGAGCAGGATTCATGGTTGGTGCCAAGTTTAATATACAATTTGTCACACTCTGACGTCAGTCCTCCCTGGATGTCCATAGCTGCTGGGGATGTCACCTCTGTCCAGCTCTTCCATGAAAGTTCACAGATACATCTTGACATCTGTTCATTGCATCATAAACAAGATGTTCCCAACTCAAGATAAATGGGGAATGATGAACAGCTGTGTCTGCAGCTTTCAACACAGACTTCACATTCTGTTACCTAATTTCATATCTGCATGAGTCTAATTAAGTAATTTGTAAGACATTAGTGGAAATGACTATTCATCTATCCCCCTGAAGATAGAATGGAAATATTTTTTACCTGGAGGAATCCATATATGTATATAAATTGATAGAATCTACCAGCTTTTGTTGAGAAACTGTATTGTTATTAAATTAGATACATTTCCATAACTTTCAGAACTGTAAAGCTATTTCAGAAGTCGATCTATCAGCGTTTCCCACAGATCTGAGGCCACCAAGTCTCACTTCTCACTGGCAACCAAGTTCCTGACCCACGCTGCCAGGCAGCACCTGAAACCCCTGGCTTCCATTCCGTGGGACATAGGGATGACTGGATGACCAAAGTCCAGGAGCTGATGGCTTCGTGTGCCCTGTTCTCGTGACATCCTAGGTGACCTCTTATATCTTTTAGACATCAACAAGACCCCTTCATTTAAAGAGTGAAGCTGTGGAGGTCAGCACTACCAAGGGTGTTCAATCATCCTGGGATGCTAAAGGGAAAGGTCACCCTGATTGTGTGTGTATTGCATATTGGGTCTAGTTTTTTCATAGGTTTCACAACCTCAGTTGATAAAGTGGAACATTATATGCAGACTGCGTATTTCAAGCTTCCTACTGAGATTTTGTTTTGCCTGCGGTACGTAGTTCCATTTATACTAACTTTACCAATGGTTGTTAGCCACTTGAAGGTCATAATGTCAGGTGTTGTATTAGCGACATAGTTTGAAAACCCATTTTCAGATGAAGAAACTGAGTTTCAGAACTATGTGGGAACACACATTGGCTTATGTTAATACCAATGCTTTCTGTCCTGCTGACACTGTGGTCATAGAAAAACCGGACACAGGCCAAAAATAATCACTTATGATTATGACTTGGAAAACTGATGAATCCTACAGGCTTTCCAAACCCCACTCATAGGGAAACCTTGCTATATACGTTTGCAGTCTACCATGACCAGGTAGCTCCTCTGAGCTTGGTGCAGAATGAAGAGCTCCCTTTACAAGCAAGGTTTCCCTTTCTCTGAACTTGACTGTGGATCCTGACTCTCCACACCCTCTGCCTGGGGAAAGTTAAGTAGTCCTTGGCAGACCTACAAACTGCCCCCTCCCCCATACACCTAAGAACCCACTCAGCAAGTACCTGGGATTCCTGGAATGTCTCCATACAAATGATGCTTTCACAGAACTCTAAACTCTAGCCAATAATTTTCAGTTACCCTGCAAACTCCTTCCCACTCTCCAAGGTCCATACATATTCCTGGTTCTCCCTGAATAAAGGTATGTGCACAACCTAAGATTATCTAAGAGAACTGTTTCATTGAAGACCTTAAGAGAGGGCCTTCATCTAAAAGAGCTATACCACTATAATCCTCAGAGAAAGCCTCTCTCCTCTCCCACCCACCACCATCCACATCCACTCCCATCCAGACTGGGATCCTGCAGAACCCCATCCTTTCCCAGGCTGCTTCCTTCTTCCAGTCCAGTGAGCAGCGGCTGCTCTGGACACCCAGGGATAAAGGAAGCCGGAAGTGCAGAGCCACAGCTGGAACCACTTACTATATTCTTTCTCATGTTGTTGTTAGTAAAGAATACTCAGCTGCTCAGCATCAAAAATAGAGTTCAGAGGTCAGGTCCCTAAACACAAATAACACGGAACTGCTTTTTCAACTGTCCTCAATGACTTTGAAAAATCTTCAAGTTTTTCTGTCTTCAAGAGATGTGGGTTTTAGGACAGGTTCGAGCTCCCTTTCCTTGGTGATCTAAGATCCATGAAGCATTACGTTGCAAACAGGGTTAGTTTCTTGTGTATTGAAGCTAGGAGGCAGATAATCATCTTATCTTGATCCGTCTTCAAGGGTTTCAGATGATGTTCCCAATGTGCTTAGCTGTAGGCTTAGAATCAGAACTTGATCCACTGTTATACCCTGGGTTTCAAAAATTGTCTGAAGCCTCATGGCTTGGCCCTTAAGGTGATGGATACATGCATGAGGCTTTGTCAGAGATGCTGTCACTACCAGCAGCTGTTGAATTCTGAAATCCTTAAGTGCTTCCTGAATTAGGATTAAGCTACTGGGCATCTAGTGACCCATTCATGCAGAAGGGTTGTACATTTCAGCAAATGCCACCACCCCCCCATTTCATCTCTTGCTCAGTGATATTATTTGTGTGCGTATAACCTTTTAAATCTCTTGCATGGATCACCTAGGGTACCCCAGAACCATTTCTGTCACACACAGTACAGTGTTATTTTCTCAGTACTCACTTTTAAAACTGACCTTAAACTATTCCTCCCTCTTTCTTCATTAGCGCTTTTTAACCTGCTCACTGGTTTTGAACTTATCAGATAAGACGGGGTTGTTAATAATCTTGAAATAGCCAAGAGCTAAGCACAGTGTCAACCGAAACAAATATGTAGGGTACCAAAGAGACCCCTGTGGTCATGAATACCCCCAACAATGCGCTCAGAGTGTCATCATTTCTTTGACTTTGAAATTTTAGGTTCACTCAGTTTTCAAAACCAAGGAGAAATTATATATTGAAACCATGCTGAAAATTCTAAAACTCTTCAAACATACCAGTAATGATCTTTATATAAACCCTGCTCCCTGAGGTGATCCAAGGTTTAATATCTGAAAGGGTTAAAGTGAGAGGAAGGGCTTAGGATTTGTATCCGGCAGGTTCATTCAGTTACAGTGACCTACATTTGAGAAAGCAGGAAATGCACCATATGTAATGTGGTAGACTGAAAACAACACATCCAAGAAATTTCAGTATTAAAAACCAGTCAGCTTTACAGGCCCAAATATGATGGCTTCCTGTGTTTGTATTAGAGGAACAACAACCTCAGAAGTCTGCCTGCCACTTCAGCACTCAAAAGAATGAGCTTCCTGGAGACTGCACTGACCCCTCTGAAGGTGACCAATGTGTTCTTCCTTTACTCCTGTACAAAAGAAACAGGGAAAGTGACCTCTAGCAGTGCGACTTTGGCTTGTAGAGCACTTTCCAATCCCTGCCCATCATTTGACCATTGTATCAAGTTGTATCTCTTTATGAAAGGGACAAGATGGCTGTAAATAGGTGTGAGGGGAGACACTAAGTCCCCTGTCCACTCTGTACCTAAAGCCTGTTCTGTTCATTCACCAGAGGGAACGGGGGGGGGTGTCTTCTCCCACATACATCAGCCCCCACAGAGGGAATGGGAAGGTCTTCTCCCACATACATCAGCCCCCAGAGAGGGAATGGGAAGGTCTTTTCCCACATACATCAGCCCCCAGAGAGGGAATAAGAGGGTCTTTTCCCACATACATCAGCTCCCACAGAGGGAATGAGAGGGTCTTCTCCCACATACATCAGCCCCCAGAGAGGGAATAAGAGGGTCTTCTCCCACATACATCAGCCCCCACAGAGGGAATGAGAGGGTCTTCTCCCACATACATCAGCCCCCACAGAGGGAATGAGAAGGTCTTCTCCCACATACATCAGCCCCCACAGAGGGAATGAGAGGGTCTTCTCCTACATACATCAGCCCCCACAGAGGGAATGAGAGGGTCTTCTCTCATATACATCAGCCCCCACAGCTATCTTCTACCCGCTACCCAGAGGAAACATCAGCAGCTATTGAAAAATGTAAGGCCAGAGTTAAAGCTGTCATGTCTGCTTTGGTTTTACTGTTAGAACAAATACCTCCACTAGTATCTACACAAAATTTCACCCAAATAACCAGGAAAATAGAAAGATACTGAGAACAGAAGCTGCTACGGAGCATCCTGAAGACCAAGCCAGAATTTAAGTCTCAATTGGATGTGGGAGTGTAGCTCATCCGATTGGATAAATGACAGTATACTTTAAATGCTATTAGACCTGGGAGTGTGGCGACGTCGTCTGCATAAGCAATGTGGTAACAAACTGTGCTGCTCCGCCATGGTTATTACAAGGCTGAGGACTGCAGTCCCCGGAGAATAGGTGTCATGTGAGAAGGATTATTTTAATTATATTCACTTGTGAAATTGATTTACCAAACCATTCATTCAATATCCACTTTATTTAAAAATAGGATTATACAGTCAGACAAATGCCAGGGACCCTGCATTTCAACTAAATCAGAAGACTCCAATAAACAAAATGGTTTTTGCATTCAATTTGGGGAACAAAGATGAAAATAATGACTTAATATAAAACCAAGAACTTATTTTTAAAGCAAACTACAGAGCTTTCAACCATCTGATTCAACGATGCTTCTTAAATCTGATACTTTGTAATAGACAGATATTTAGAATAATAACCCATGGGAGGAAAATACCCCGCCAGCTTGGTCCAGGATTATTATTATTTTCTACAGAAAATAGAGCAGTGATCCACACTTAGTAGGGCTTCATAAATATTATGGGAATAAACAAATACATAAGAAATTAAACACCTGCCTGCACAACCATTAAAAGATATGCAATTTAGTTTTGCATTAATCAAGATAAAGTGACTTTAAGTGCTTGGGAAAATCAGCAGTCTCTTTCCTTGCGCTAACCAGGTCAGTTAAGAAATCAGACCGCCCTTTTCCCCAGTACTTTAATAGAAGAAAATTTCCAAACATGCTTTCAAAACTTAGGTTTTTAGCTTGCCGGGATGTAACTTTTTGTTTATAAGCTATCATGAGAGAAAGATTTCTCCCAACTAACAAAGTAAAAAGCAGAATGACAGATTTTTATCGCTGAAAGTAGCTATGTGTTCTACAAAAAGAGATCTTACCAGAACGTTCTTCAAACAACTGAAGCCAAGGAACATGCTGCCCACCTGTCTAGTCATTTTTTCCAGTAAAACCTTTGCCCATGACTACTGGATGCTCCAAATGAAAAAGCTACCACACAGTGGCTCTCAGCCTGTCTGATGCTGTGACCCTCTGATACAGTTCCTCACGTTGTACTGATTCCCAAGCACAACCTTATTTTTGCTGCTACTTCACAATTGTAATTTTTGCAGTTGTTGTGGATCTTAACGTTCACATCTGTGCTTCTTGATGGTCCTAGGCCACTTTGTGAAAAGGTCATTTGAGAACCACTGCTCTAACATCTGATTTAAGGACACACTTCAAATAAAAGGTCCCAGTTAGTTTATTCCACACATTAGAGCATTGAATGGCTATGGTGGGGGAACCTCAGTCTTCAAATATGAAGGTCTTAAGGCCGTTCTGGCATTAACACCTATGAAACCATTTTAAAAGAAGGCCAGAGAGACAAAGCTATAAGTATAATATATATATATATATATATATATATATATATGTATATATATATATATATATGCATGAAATACAGTAAGTATAATATCTGTCAGGTCTTTATATCAAGTGTGATATGTATCGAGTTCCAGATAAATAATAAGGAGTTGTGACTGACAGGATAAGCAGTCTGCAAAGAGCAACTGATATAAGAAGTCACGATGCAATAAAGTATAGGGAACCAGCAATAGTCATAGAACACAGCTCTTCACGCTGCACCGTCACCCACTTCCCCGTACACGGTCATATTTGATCCACATCCAGTGACACACGGATAATAAAACCCACATTTCGAGGTCAGGAAACCCAACCCCAAATAATTAAAGGAGTTTTGAGTCAGCAAACCAAAGGTCAAGTTGAGGACTCAAAATTCCTCTCCGCCTCGGACTCAGGGCGAATCAGTGTGGCTGCCATCACCAGCATAAATTGTCACTAGGAAGTGTGCAAACAAAGCTGTGGAAAGCCGTGTTACTACCTTCATAACAATGATGCTCAATACTGCATTTTTCTGCTGTGCTGGAGGCAGTTTCCTTTTTTCTAATTTATTTTACACTGATGTTTTATTCTAGATGCTTTTGTTTATTTTAAAGAGAATAGTTTATATGACTTATAAAGTGCTAGTAATCGTGTCTCGTATAAAATAATATTTACAAACTGCCTTGAGTTCTATCTGCAACATAGAAAAGTACTTGGGTGACTGTATAAGGCACAATTATGACTGTGCTCTTGGCCCTTGCATTTAAAAGGTAAGCACACTTGTTTCTCTGTCTTTACCTGACACACCCAGTATTTTCTCTTTCACAAAAACAATATGGAAATGCATCCTCTAGACCCTGGAAGGGAGTATACATCAGAGGAAACCTCTACTTGTTTGGGGGCGGGGCCATGGCTCTTCTCTATTCATTGTCAGCTCTGTTCTCTAGTTTCCAGCCTAACCTTCAGAAATGGATTCACTTGTGCCGCTTACACTGAGCTCTTCACTGTTAACTGTATCCTCAACTCCCTGGCCTCCCAGACACTCATGGTTTGACTTCTGAGAAGGCCAACTGCAGTGGGAAGCTGGTCAACACCATGTTTCCAGGGACTCGGACTCAGATGTCTACTTTAGGGTGGGAGTTGGCTTCTCAGCTCTGCCTTTCACATAGCGTCAGTGCATGCTTCTCTGTGTTCACACCTTCTCTGTACTTCTCAGAAGTCCCAAACTTTGAAATATAGAAATGTAAAACTTTGGTCTTAAGGTTTCTACTGCTGTGGAGATGAAGGGGTTTATTGGGCTTACACTTTCACATTGCTCTCCTGGCTTGCTCAGCCTGCTTTCTTAAAGAACCCAGGTCTACCAGCCCAGTTTGGCCCCACCCACAATAGGCTGGGACCTCCCTCACTGGTCACTAACTGAGAAAATGACTGACAGCTGGATCTCATGGAGCCATTTCCACAACTGAGGCTCCTTTCTTTCTGACAACTTATGTCAGATCAATCCTGTGTCAAGTTGGCACAAAACCAGCCAGTACCATCAGCTACGCCATTTTGAGGCATCTATGTAAAAGAAACAGTTCAGCACCTACTTTTCCTGCTTCTTCAAAAGAGTAGTCTATTTTTGGATTGTCACCGTGTGTGTGTGTGTGTGTGTGTGTGTGTGTGTGTGTGTGTGTGTGTGTTTGTGTGTGTGTGTGTTCTTGTGTGTAAGCTGGCTCACTTGCACCTGTGTACACATGCACACAGAAGGCCAGAGAACAACCTTTCTGTTGTTCCTCACTTCTATCTGGTTTTTTAAGATAGGGTCACTTATTGGCCCAAAACTCAGCAAGTACGCTAGAATGGGTAGCCTGCAGGTTTCAAGGATTCATACATCTCTTCTCTCCAGAGTTAGGATTGTAAATGAACACTACCATCCATGCACAGACTTTAAAAGTCTTAGAGATCAAATTCAGGTTCTCATGCTAGTAAGGCATGCTCACACTAACCGGGTCAGCTATCCCCCCAGCCTTAGTTTTCACTTCTGAAACAACCTTTATAAAAGCAAACAGTTAAAATCCAGTTTTGATCATTGCTCCTTTCAGAGTAGACAGCAGACTTTACTTTGATTTGGGAGGGAAATACAGAAGAGTAAACAGCCAGATGGGAGGTTTTCCTTATGCCGTTTCAGGTGGCTGCTTAACTACTGTGTGCTAATGGGTTATGATCACACTGTGTGTATCCGAGGCACAGAATGTGTCTTGTGGAAGACACATGTGGTTGAGACCCAAGAGTTCTCAATTCTAACTCCTTTTGGTTAAAGACAAGTCAACAGAAGACTCTTGTTGTCTTTGTAATCTGTTGTCTGAGAAAGGTCTTCCCTTTTTTAAATTTGTTATACTTCTTTAAACTCAGGTGTGTGTGTGTGTGTGTGTGTGTGTGTGTGTGAGAGAGAGAGAGAGAGAGAGAGAGAGAGAGAGAGAGAGAGAGAGAGAGAGAGAGCATCTCATTGAGTTTATTTATTGCTTGCATGAATATGGGTAGGAGGTAAACTAGAACAGAAGCAACCAGTGAATAAACCAAGGAAGAAAAGGACACCCATTTTCCTTACCACCCTTGACTGTCAATAGTCTGTCCCTCAGAGAAGGCTGAGGTTTCATGATCCCACACCTTTTCTATGATGGAAAGTTGAGGGGCTAAACTTGTTAAATCTTACATCAATAACCACAGCTTTTTAATCTCCTGTTTTGCTCTGCAGAAATAGTGGGATAAAATATAAAACTAAGCAAATAGTCTTATTCAGGGTTTCTTTAGGGACAAGGATAGTTGGTCTCCTGATATTGAGTTCTCAAATTACACATGGCAGTTAAGCAGAGAATCACAAAGGTCTTGTGTTAAAAATTAGCCTAGTTTGTCATTCTTTTGTTCTGTCTCTCCAATATTCTCTTGCAGGAAATGATGAAAAAAATACTGAAACTATTCAGACAGGTGTCCTTATTGAGTGTTCCCAAGCTCTATGCAACATCAGGGTCCAACTAGTTCCCAACTAACTTGCTGGAATTAGAGGTTCTCACATGTCTCAAGGAGTTGTTTTTGCCTGGAAATAACATCTGGTTCCCAACCTGTTTTTCAGAACCCAGCTGGGTAACCTCAAAGTCCTGACACTGACTATTACCTCCAGCTCTGTGACAGGCACCCAAAATACTGAAGGTTCACTGTATCTGCTAAGAACCACAGCTACCTTGCATAATAGGAAAGAACATCACTGTGATATTCCTTAATGGTATCATCCTGGTCTAAAACAAAGAAAAGACTGATATTTTTCTAAAGCAACAACTTTGCAGAATAAAAGTCATGCACTTCTCTCTAACAACCTGCTGTAAATGACTGTCCTCTAAACCAAGTAACTGCCCTCTTGGCACATTCCGATATACCTGCTGGCAAAATACCATTAATGCTAAATAAGGTGACTGTTTATGGAGGAGTGTGAAGGGTCATAAGACCCTTCCTGAAATACTCATCTGCTTTCTACAACCTGTTGTATTTAGCACTGCCTTAATTAGATGTTGTCTAAGGAAGACTAGGTGAGGCTGGAGGTAGGCTCCATCTATGCAGCCATGAGGAAGCCCTTATCCTTTCTGGATAAAGAATGTTCACATGTGACCTGCTAGGGAGTAGGAGACATACCCTGGTAAGTAACCTGATACCTCTGTTCTGTAAGGAAGTTCAATAGACTCATTGGCTCCCCAGAATCAATTTCAAGGGAATTGTCATTGGAACATT
Organism: Micromys minutus; assembly: GCF_963924665.1. NCBI lineage: Eukaryota > Metazoa > Chordata > Mammalia > Rodentia > Muridae > Micromys > Micromys minutus. The sequence continues at coordinate 3,666,308 of NC_137983.1, forward strand.
AGAAGGAGTAGACATTGTTTACATCTAATGTTAGCAGCACAGCCTCTTTCTCAGCATGAACAAGCCAGAGACAACTTTGCCTCCAACTTATCTCTAGAGAATGAACAAGGACCAAGGCTGTGCTCCAGAGAGGGTCTCAGGCCCAGTGGACTTATATGAAGAATTCCTACTTTCCCACCAGCTTCTGTGGGGCAACCCTCACAGTCAACAAAGTTCTCAGCACCCTTTGTAAAGGAATTTATACTCCATTTACTCTCTATGAAATGGAAAGAAGCGGATCCCGTAGAAGCTATTTCCCCAAGTCTTAGAGTACTGAAGTGTCTGTTCCTAGAACGTACCACTTCTGGTTGCTAGCATCATGTCTTAGAGTATCTAATACTTTATTAGGTACTCAACTGGGGACTTTACTTGATACAATGAAAATGTTAAACCAAAATAGATGTATTATTCAAAGAACTCTTTTGGGAATGGCTTGTTTGTTTAGGAAGATGCTCCCAAACTAAAACCCATGTAGTCTCACCCTGATGGCAAGGTGCAAATTAGTCAACACCAAAATATCCAGTTTGCTCCTAGTGATTAGAGAGGTGAGGCAGAGATGCTTCATTCCTAGAACTAGAGATCAGATCTTCCACTGTTCTCCAGAGGATGCCTTTGGAGGAAGTCATGTGTTAATGAAGGCATAGCCCAGTCACTTCAGCATAAAGTAATTCAAAATCAAATCTGTTGACCTGGATGGTTAATGCTCTGGTTAAAACTCCAGAAACTATTCCATGAATAGAAAGCTGTTGGGCTAACCTTTCTTCACACGGTAAGAATGTGTGTCTTTGTATTTTCACTGGTGGATTCTCGGTACTAGCTGAGAGCTAAAAGCTGGCGGGATACTGTTATTGTCACTCTTATGGCTCATCACCGGCCTTATTTCTACAAACACTTGTCCTTCCACACCTGCTCGGATACTTGAAGGTCAGACAGCCGTCTATGCCTAGAGGCAAATCTAGCATTGTGTGAGAGATTGATTTTAAAAAAAGAGCTGACAGCCAGTTGCCGGACCAGGAAATGGAGGGCGGAGCTTCCAGGCAGAGGGAATGACACACTGTGTTGTTGGGGGGAGGGGGGAGTGGAGGACCCAGAAAGCTAATATGGTGGAAACAGGCCTGGCTGCCGCAGCAGAGCAGAGAGGTGCAGAGGTAGCCATGCGGTGGTTTGTAGACCGGAATGCTCAGATTAAGTCTGAGGAGATCGTAGACTACCCAAGCACGAAGCCTAGGCTGTAAACTTGATTAATAGCCTCTTTGTCATTACTTACACCATTGGTGGGTCCCCAGAAAGTCACACTATAGAAAGCTGTGTCTCTCTACATACTTTAGATGTGAGAAAAGCAGCATTTCTAGGGTGACCAAGAGATACGTTTTGAGCCAGGGATAAAGGGGTGAGAGAACGAAGGAGATATGAAGTCTGCCTCTTGCCTTAAGAATAATGCATTCTCTGTTCATAAAAATGGCATTGAGTTAGCCTTGGCCTGTACAAAGGATTTGCATTTCTTTTATACTTTTACTTCTTGCTTGAATGTGGAAGTATTGAACTCACGGTGTCGGTGGCTTTGGCCATTGAAACTGTTCAGAAACCTTATTCAGTAGCCAGAAATGATTGCGAAAATATCCTTCAGGCCATAACCCAGCAGTGATGATATTTGTCCCAGGTGCAGGTGCCGGGTATGAGATATGCTCTGAACTCACAAAACTGATTAAATATCTTCCATCTCATAAAAGCAAGCAAGCCTCTTCTGGCACCGAATCAGAGGAAGTGAAGGGCTTCTGACTGTATTCAGCAGATTTGCTCTTCACTCTGCTACTACAACTCAAAACAACCCCTTCTGGAAGATTCTGAAACCTAAAAGGCTTTAAAGATACATATCTCCTATGCAAGGGAAAACCTGGCTTGAACTGATGTGGAGCTATTGGTAATATTTATAATATCTGACAATAAGGAGCTTCCACCGAGTTTCCTAAGGGGAATCATCCCTCAGAACAGGGATGGTACTGGATCTTTGAAGCATTTCCCCTTCTAACCACCTTTCACCTGAGAAACTGCTCCGTGATTTTCATATTAATAAATATGTAAAATTGGAAGACAAATAAAACATTTTCAGGTAATACACCATGAAGACATTTATTGTAAAACAATCCTTTAGTATACATATTTACCAATGATTAAAGATGAAAGTAAAATTGTATGTGTCACAGAATTCAGTACAGATGTGTTTGCTTATTTTTTTTTTTTGTATAAATAATTCAATCTAGGCTGAATATTTGCTTCTTTGGGTGAAAGCACAACCTCCCTGTTTTGGGTGAGTTAAAGAATATTTTTAGTTTAGGATCATCAATGCTGAGACTACTGCTTGACTAAAACCTAAAGACACAAAACAGTAAAAGAAGGGAGAAGCACTCTTAGAGCCGTTTAAGAAATTACTCAAAATTCTGTCCAATCCCAAGCCAAAATTATTTTTTTTTAAAAAATTTAAAACTGAAGTCAGCAACTCAAACAACAATTTTTAAAGTCGAACCATTTAGTAGTATAATCCAAAGATTAGGCTAATTTCACACATACTGATGGATGACTAGAAGAAACTATTGCAAGCCTTTGCTTTCCAGTCAAGCCACTATGTTTCTATAAGAACAGGAAACTTCGCAGGTAGACGGTGAGATTCATTGCATATAATGCTCTCAAATTTGAGCTAAGATTTGCCAAGCAGCTACCAAGCACATAGTCCACTAGAGTCTCACAGAGTGACAGTGCTATTGTGGTCATGTGGTGTGTTCAAGGCTGCACTGAAGTCATGTGAGTACTACCAGAAGGTCGTTAGATTCACTAGACATTTGATTCTGAATTCTTTTTTTTTTTTTTTGTCCATTGTAATTTCAGAAATCTTATATTCTTGCCCAAATTTGCATTGTTCACACTCACTTGTGTAACCCCACATGGGGTCATGCGTGCACATTACTTGTATAAAGTCTGAGATCATCTGAATTCTGAAACACATCTTGGCCCAGATATCTTGATTGATGAGCAGCAGGGATGTGATATTGAGGCTGGTCCTTACAGAGATGATTGATAGGATGACCTCAAAGGTAGCCACCCTGTAATGTGACCTGGCTTACATGTCAAAAAGAGCTCCATAGACATTAACTACAAACAATGGATCTACATGGAGAGATTATTCTGGACTGCCCCTTAGAACACAGGAGACGTTAAAAGCAGAGGGAATCGGAAACACAGCAGAAGGGAAGCTAAAGAGATCCTACACAGGAAACAGCCTTCATAGTCCTGGAGCACCACATAGAACGAGAGGGACTACAAGCCACCTCCAGAGCCAATTATCCCCCAGCTGATATCAGCAGCTAAGTATGCCTTGGCTGGTTGTGAGAGAACATAGCTTTCAGATAGCTCATCTGGTCAACAGTCCTAACAAGTGTAGATTGTTCTTGAGAATGAGCAAGCAGCAGCCCATATGGCATAATTTCAGCCTTCCAGACTCTAAACGTGCCACAGAAAACAACCCCTCTTGGTATCAGTATGAGCCTGATCCAGTCCTAATTAGCCTCCTCTTTGCCCCCCGCCATGTTCTGTGCTTCACATCGTTCAGAACTTGCAATCCAGACCTCTCCCTCACTCAACTGCCTTTCTAGCATGCCCACCCCTCTTCCTAATTGTCTTACACAAACCCAAACCAATGCACCACCCCCCCCTTCTGAAACTTAATTAAACTTTGCTTTCTAGCTTCTGGTTGCATCCCTTTTCACTCATAGAATTAAAGTTCTGGAAGGAGGAAGATCCTGTTTTATTGATCCCTTGTAGAACCGCTAATACCCACCATTCCATGTGCAGAACCATGGAAGAATGTTCAGGGAAGGAGTGAGTCAAGCAGTTTAACAGTGCAAGGTAGTGAAGCATGGAGCCTGGCCAAGGCTTCCGGTGTTTCCATGGAAACAACCCCTTAGTCACTGGGAGTTACAGTTTTCAAAGTCTTTCTAAATACACGACTTCATGTGATTTGTACCTGAAACCCTTGAGAAAAACAGGGTAGGCATTTGAATTAAATCTTTCAACGAGCATATAAAAATGGGGTTCGATGTGACCTTTTCACGTATCATTTAACCCTTTATTCTCCAGTTTACTACTCTCTCCTGTCACCTCTGTCACCTCTTGCCGACCCCTATCTCCTCTTTTCAAACACACATATTTCATTACTTCTCCCTTTTATAGATGGAAAACCTAGAGCCCCAGAAGTTTATGAAGAATTTCCCAGGCAGTCCAAGGAACAAACTCTATCACGAGTCCTTAACATCACATCTTCTAGTAGAACAACCAGGCGTCTCTAATAAGCCACACAAAGCAATGAAAAGCAAAATGGTAGAGCCTGACCGTAGACAATACCCGTGTGAGTTTCAAAAGAACAGAGCAGAGAAGGACTAAGCAGGACACCTGACATCCTGTTCTGACCCCAACCCAGTGCTTGATCAAGAGCACTTACATCTGCGCATGCGTGTGTGGACAAACACACACACACACACACACACACACAAACACACACACACACACACATGTAAGTACATAGATCATGAACATATAACACACACAATGAATTTGAAAATGGTTTCTTTCATAATAGATTTTAGGCTTCATAAGGCAATAGAAATTTAAAGAGAATATCCTTTGGTACCAAGGTTAGAATAAAGCACAGCTACAAGTTGAAAATCTTTGTATGGAAACTGATTTCACTTTAGAAACCTATCAGATGACTCTCCTCAGTCTAGCACCAGAGTTCTCATCTGAAGAAAAAGGTCCAGGAGAAGGTGACAAAAAAAATTTGTCATATCTTAAAAGAGAACATTTTAAACATGTCAGAGTTATGATGAGAGTTGGGACTGAGGTAGATGCACAAAATAAGGCGATTCTGATTGTGACGGGAGGCCATCTTGCCATCCCGTTCTTCCTTCTGTAAGAGAAACTCTTGTGGTCGCTTCATTAGTGTTTCAGGAGTTGGGAAATGAGCAGGAAATGAAAGGTGAGCATGAGAAAAAGTTCCACGGCAAACTGATGTGTTTGTGTTAAAGATCAGCATGTACCCCGCCTATCCTGCGGGCAGCGTGGGAGAGCTGGGTCCAAACCACAAATCGTCTTCTAGGAGCCCTCGGTGATGCTGCTGGGTGAAATCTGGAGGCTTGGCTACACTATCTGTCCCTGCACTCACACTAATGCAAGATATACACAGAAAGCTGTTCAGAAATCACTGATGATTTCCTACTATTTCTGAAAAATAGAGTAAAATATGAATCCTCCACCTTTCTATCCATCCTTGTCCACTTCCAGAGTAACAAGACATTAACGCTTCCCTTCTGCTTCATCCCCCCAAAGCCCTTTCCCAATCTGCCCTTGGCGGGAACATAGGGCAGCAAGAGTCCTTGGTTCAGCTTCTCACACTGAGGCCCTTACGGCCACTCAGAAAGCCCAGGCCCTAATGTAATAGGGATACAGGGAAACCCATCGTTTCTCTCAGAACCATTCAAAATCAAACATTAGATACAGTCTCTCCCATCAGGAAAGGTCCCTATGGCAACGGTTCTGATTCCAACTTTGTTACCTTGATGCATTCGTTTTTAAAGAAATTAGTAGTTAAATCAGGCTTGGGATACCATCTTTGCTTTCTGTAAATTAAAACTATTATTGGGAAAGAGGAGGAGAGGTAACCAACCAGACATCGGGCAGGTGTTAGGGATGAACCCAGTGCTTTTGTATTTACTGTCTCCTTTACTCCTCACAAATTCTGCTAGATCGGATTAGCCTCTCTGCCGCCACACCAAATCATAGCAGTCTGGGCAGCTAGCGCAGTACTGACATAGGCAGGGTTATAAACAAAACGTAAACACGCCATTAGGTAGATTCTACACATTAAAGACGGGAGTTTGCAATTCTCTCTGGGCATCTAATGCTAGAAGGAACACCAGCAAACATCACAGAAAATTTGTCCAGACTCCCTCTCCCCAACATGGGAAAAGATAAAAAGGTGTATGTGCGTGAGTGTGTGCATGAATTTGTGTGTAACTTTCATCAATATCTGTAGTTTTTGCACCTAAATGATTTTCCCCTCCCTTAGCAGACATCAAAGAAATGGGACTGTGCCTATGGTATATTTGAACAAAATTAGCCATGGTAGATATTCAGTTTCTGATTTAACCTTTTATCCTAGGATTGAAAACAAATGACTCTGACAATGTAATTCAGGCAGAGATTAGCATGCAGACTGGGTGTCCCTTGAGGTGTTGTTGGTACAGCTTTCGTTTTATGGGCCTTATACACAGGCAGGCTCAGAGGGAGTGTAGTGTAGAGTATGTGAGTGCACACAGTATGAGGCGGCTTGGCAGCCTTGCCGAGAACACGTGAACTGCTCAGGGCTCACACTAGCATCCGAATCAAATTTCAGAACTTTGGACTAAATTCTACAAGTCTTATATTTGTAGAGCTCCTTCGTTGTTATCAAAATAAGGACAGAGTCACTAGTAAGAATCAACAGTTAGGGGGTTGGAGAGACAGCTCAGCAGTTAAGAGCATTAGGCCGTTCTTCCAGAGGACCTGAGTTTGGCCCAGGCACCTGCATGGCAGGTCACAACTGTCCCTCTTCAGGCCTCCGCAGACAATACATACACATGAAGCATACACACACACACACACACATACACACACACACACACACATTCTCATGCACATCTAATAAAAACAAATAAATCTAAGAAACCAGGAATGGACAGTTACAGAGTAACTTAGGGATCCTGAAGACCTAGGGTTGATTATCCAGGCCTCCCTCAGGCTCCTCATCATATGATAAACAAAGATAGACGCTTCAGGGAGGCCCCGCCAGTGAACTATGTGCTTTACGAATATGAAGATTCAGTTCTCAGAACCCATGTAGAAGTGTTGGGTATTTACATGCTTGTAATCCCAGCAGAGCAGAGGCAGAAACAGCTGAGTTACTGGCCAGCAGCCTAGTCTGACTAGTAAACATCAAGCCAGTGAAAGACCCTATCTTACAAAGGAGATGCCTTTCCTCACACAGACAGTCAAGACTGTCTTCTGATCCATGCGCACACAACTGGACGTGATTACAGCAGCACAAAAGAATAAGTAAAACAGACAAAGATAACAGGAGCTAATGCATAGTATTATATGTATTAAAGGAGATAATCTGTACCTTTGCCACATAAGAACCCTTGAGTATTATTAATTATTAGAATATCATCAGACTCTGAAAGTAGACAGGACAGAGGTAATGGTATCCCCATGGGCCAGCCGCAAAGCAAGCTTAAGGCAACAGTGCCTTTCACAAACAACCATGTGGACCTGAATGAATGTATGTCAAACAACGAACCCTCTCCTAATTCAGTGAAATTAAATTTCTGGCAGACTATGACACTTTATAATAGTTTATTGTTCTTCCAAACTATGATCCAAGAAGCAAATTATATTTGAGCTTTCTAAAGCACCTGGGCCATAAAAGAATCCCTACCAGTGCTTGGCATAAAATCCCACTTTGTGGAGAAAGCAGCTCTTGTCATATCATGTGCAGGATCCATGAAACCCAAGGGACACACCTGATTAGAGCCCATACATCCGAAAAGAGAACGAAGGACTCAGCTGGATGTGATCTAACTCAGGAGTGGGCCGAGCCCCTTTCTCTATCCCGTGAATAAAGTTTTACTGAACCATAGGCACACCTGGGCATTTGTATGAAGTCCTGACAAAGATAATGTGGCTCACAGATCCTACCTCATTTACTAGGTGAATTCTACTGTTAAAAAAAAAATGTTTATAGTCTGCTGTTACGGAAATGGGAAAAGAACCTGAAAACATATTAAAATGTCAAACGTTACCAGAGTTTCTTTTTAGTACCAGCCTATGGGGAAAAGGTGACACTTAGCCTTACTCATGAAGTACATGGTAAAATGAATAAATAAATGTCCCTACCCCTGCTGCCATTATAGGATGATTGACAGGACCTTAAGGGTTGGAGGTATTCGAGCTTCCAAGCATGGCTCCATTCGTGCAAGCTCTGCCTGCCTTCCCCTCCCTGCCTACGGGATTCTGCCCATTGCTGAGCATCTAAGACTCACCTGAGCTTTGTCATCCTTCTTGGTTGGTATTGCTTTGGGTCCTGGACCTGACGCCTCTTCTGCAGCTGCTTTCCTGGTGACATTCTGAGGCTCTGTCTTCTTCAGTGCTTGCACATTGCAGTCCTGTGACTTTATTTTTAAGCTATTGGTGAGTTCTAGAGACTGAGCTTTCCTGAAGAGAAACAAAGGAGAAACGGTCAAAGCCATTATCCAACCGGGCCAGGACATCTTTCAAAGCAGATGTCTAAAATCAAACCATGTAAAGACCAGCAGCTGCTTGCTTACCATAATGCTTATTATCTGGTAGGTCTTTGACTAGAACTTTAAAAGACATTAACTAAGCCTCCCAACAACCCTCTAAAGAAAGCACTGTTATCCTTGCTTTACAGGAAAAGGCTCCAAAAAGTGCTACAATTTATCCAGGACCACATAATGGTATTGTCAGGATTTGAACCCAAGGCTACCCAGCTCCCGACTCCCCAGGCTGCCAGTACATGCGGCCTTCCTATGACCATTGGAAGAACATCCCCTGCATCACTGTATGCTCATTTATAGTTTTAACATTGTTGTGATTATTGGAGAAAGACACTATCAGCCATAGGGTGCTGAAGCTAGGGCGACATAAATGCCCTAGTTTTAGCTCACCAGCTCAGAGGAGGGCTGCCCAGAACGCAAGGAGGATGCCCAGAAGAGGTGACCATCACCTGTCTCGGTGTTCCAAGTCACCCACGTGTCCAGTTGATTATGTCAGTTCCCCATGAAAATCTCACTGCCCCAGGAGAGGTTCAGACTCCCACACCTAGGTTTCATCAGGTACACCTCAAGCACTCAGAGCAGTTCGTCAATCTCCCAAGGCGCTGTTCAAAACCAACTTGAGGAATCCGGATTATACTTGTATTCTTCCCGAACCTTCTAGATCTGGATACTCAGTTCATCCATCAAGGCTCAACTCAGATCTCACCTCTCCTATGCATGGGAATACCGCCCTTCTGTCTGGACAGGGGCGACTGTTTATACCTTAGCTGAGTCCGTCCAGCACAGCCTGCATTGGTGGCAGCTGGCTGGTTGCATGACTTGCCTCCTTTCCTTCCTAGGCTGGAATTCACTCACTCGACTCTCATTCCTGGTGCCTAACATAGGGCAAGCACGTCCAGAGCTTGCCTAGGCAGAACCTAAGCAATCCCCTCTGAGATCCTGAGACTTGGGCAGCTGGTTCAGTTCTCACAAACACACCTGCTGCTTGGCTGTAACCTGTGCTGCTCCAGGATGCTAAAAAAGCTGTGGGGAAGTAAAAAAGATGACATAATCTGTCAGGAGCCATGACTGGACAAGTTAATAACTAGCAGGTGACCGTCCTGAGATGGCCTACCTCAGATTATTATTAATCTGTGGCTGGTTCGCCCTTATTCAGAAAGGCTATAAGGGATTCATTTTAGGAAAGATCCCTGCTACTGAAATGCTTTTCCTGCTATTATTAAACATATATAACAATCAAAGTAATAGCACACCACTTTGAAGCAGATCTCTGCAGATCTACAAAGATGTACTGTCATAATGTCATTTCTGATAGAACTGCAACGAGAACTCTGCCGGTCTCCCAAGTATCACCAGTTAATTGCTCTTAGATAGTAACCAGACTTTCTCCTACTCGGAACATATTCCAAGAGGTTGTAAAACAATAAACAAAAGGTCATAAAAAGGGAACTTATGATTTGTTATAGGCGCTAGGACAGAGGATAAAATATTGACTGGGTTTATCTATACAAAACTTCACTAATAACTTAGTGATGGTTTTAAGCCTTCAGTGAACCTGTGGAGCTGAGACAGGTGATGGATGTTTAGTTAAATAATTCCTCCTAATGGATATGCAGGTAAACATTCTCTGCTGTAAACTTCTATTTCAGTTTATGATTTGATTCTTTTGTGTGAACTTGTGATAAACTTTGTAATATGTGATCATGTATTCTGAACGATGTTAGAATGCTGAGGACAGAAAGAGGAGTCAGGACTGAACTGAGAGGAACCGAGCGGAGAGAGGAACAGAGCTGAGGAGATGTTTTTAGACAGAAAAGGGTGCGGTTAGAAAGAGAACGCAGAGTGGGAAACCTTAGAGACTACGGGTAACACACAATACTAAGAGAGCCATGTGAGGAATGCCGAGGGAAAGAGCAAAGGAAGAGGAGCCCCAGAGAGCAGGAGCAGGCAGGCTTCTCCTCACCACGGGACAGAGCAGGTATTTTAGTCATATTGAAAGGAGCATTTAGCATTATAAAGGTAGACACTTTTTCTTTCTCTATACAATAAAGATGGGAGCTCATTTTTCATCCAGTATGAGTGAGTTCTTTCTACACTGGTGCTTGGTCTTTTGCTTCATATGCATATGTGATAAGGAGGGATGTGTGTGTATGTGTGTGTTTATGTATGTTATTGTGAGAAAAGATGTATGTGTGTGTAAGTATGTAACTGTGAGAAAATATGTGTGTGTGTGTGTGTGTGTGTGTAAGAATGTAATTGTGAGAATGCATGTAAGCTGTGCCCAGCTGGTTTTGATTGGAAATGCATAAATGCATATTTATGAATCTGTATATAAATTTATGTGAGTTTATGCATAATTGCCTATGTAAAAGGTTTTCTTTCTGCAAGCACTATTCTCTTCTCTTGGTTCAATAGACGTTTATTGCTCCAAACTTCCCTCTAGCCCGACTAGCAAGAGGCATCTGGACAAAGAGAGATGAGAGAGAGATAGAACTTTTTTCACTTAGAAGAATTTTTCCCTTTCCCCACTTAGGACATCAGAGCAGAGGGATAATCACTTTTCTATGTGTCCCATATTGTTCCTGCAACTGACTTCCGACTAGCAGACAAGGCTATTTACTTAATCCTTTGCTGTTTTAGGAAGAGGTGCTAAGTGTCAGAGACTACAGTGTCTGACCTCAGGATGAGAGAAGGCAGGTCAGCTTCAGTAACACTTAAATAGTAAACTTTATTATACAGCAACCCTAAATATTTCCTAAGACAATGTCTTGCCCCTGTATCTTGTAAGACCAAGTTTTACCCTCCACCATCACTCTTCCCCTTCCGATGCCTCAAGAAGAACAGACAAGAAATAACAAACCCCACACCGCGGCCGGCAATAATCCCTTCTCCGTGTATGGAGCATGATTTAGAAAAGAAAACCATAGGTACCAGTTCCAGGGACAGACAAAACATTCAGAACAAGGTCACAAAACCCCTCCCAGGAGCAGCCTTCAGACACCACAAAAATGGGGAAATATTTCATCTCAGAACGGCCATCCGCACTGGGCAGCCCTATCTCATCGTATGGTTAAACATTCAATGACACAGGAGTGCAGACCACTGACCACCTGTGACCCCCCCCAGCACCCACCAATGCAATTTTAGATTACCTAATCCTTCTAAAGAGTTTCCTGGTTCCCTATACGAAGGCCTGTGTGCCTTTGTCTGGGGTTACCATTTCAAAAACAAATAAATGGTACGCCCCCACATGCTGGTTGTTTCTGCAGAATAAATACTGTCTGCGTCTGGGGTCTTCCTTCAGCGACTTTCAGACCCTTACAGATGAGGTGGAGCCAGCAAGCTCTTGCAAACCAGCCCTGGAATGTCTGCCAGAGCCTCTGTCTGGCAGCATTACCGGAACGAAGGAAATTACTGAAAGTTGAGAACTTTCTAGAAGGATCTAGAGTGATTCTTCTGCTCTTCCACCAGAAGCTATGAGCAAGTGTATTTGTTTGTGAAATACACGCCCTCCCACCCCAATAAAAAAGTTATCAGTCTGAATACTTGGTCTCTGGCTGCCAGAAAGGTGGTAGGAGTCTCAGTGCAGGAAGTGAGTGGCTGGGGACAGGCCTTGAGGTTTCACACTCTGGCCCCACCTTCTGCTCACCCGGTGCAATGTGACCAGATGTCTCACACGAGGGCCACCATACCTTCCCAGCCACGCAGACCATATTCTCTTTTAATTCTGAGACAAAGAAACCAATACTTTCTTGAGTTGCTTTCCTTAAATATTCTGTCGCAGCAAACACAGGAGGCAGCCGGTCCCGGGCTGGAGTTCGGGGCTCCTACCTGAGCTCTGACTCCTTGGCCGCTCTCAGGTGCTCCCTCTCGGCAAGGATCTCGTCACACAGCACATCATAGGGTTTGTCCAGGGGGTGCTCGCCCATCACCCAGACCCACACCTGCTTGTCAGCGCCCAGCTTCCAATGCACAGACTTGCCGTTTTCTGCGAAGGAAACAAAATTTAAGTTGGAAAAATTATTTATGGGATATCATCTGTGCCAACCACCTCAGTATGTTCCGTCTCTGGTGGGGAGCACCACCAAACACTTCCGACCCGCTCAGGAGCGAACGGCGAAACGCGCCGAGAGAGCGAGAGCGTGCATGGTGGTCGTTATCTACTCGGGTAAGGGCGTGAGCCCAGGTACCGCAACCTCTTAGGACTAAAGAGTCCCCACAACCCCGAATTACATGTCTGCTCAAGCTCGGTCCTGGAAAGCATGCATTTTAGAGTTAGACCGGTTTCGTTCAAATCTTATCCTTGCTACCTACCTTCTAAGTGACTTGGGAAAAAAAATTAATATCTTTAAGACTCAATTCCTTCATCTACAAGATGGGTGCCATATCGTCCACTACAATGATGGCTGTGGCAACCAGACAGTGGTACGGATGCCCTGGTACCTGCCACGTGCTAGGAGTTCAACAGAGGCTAACCGCTGTCATCTGCCAGCTGATTATTTACTTATGGGGCCACTTGGCGATTCACACCAGCGTATGAGGAGATAGCACTACCTGGGTAGTATGACACTTGGTGACTCTGCTTAGATAACCCCTGTTAACAATTGGTCTCCGGGGTTGTGTTACATCCTGGAGTTTCTAGCTCCAGAAATGTAGCCCGATGGGAGCTTGGTCCCCAGGAGCAGGGAAATGTAGAGTGGGGTTCAAAGAGACCAAGAAATACAGTCTCTAAACCAAAGGGACAGATCCAGGATCCGATCCGATGGTTGTGGTCCACAGTTTAGGTGTAGCCACTATCCTCAAACCAGCCAAAGGTGCTGAGTGTGTGAAGGGCATGTAGCCTATCCTGGTTCATGCTGTGTTTCTTAGAAATCCACACTGGAATTGCTTCTGGTCCCCTAATGCTAAGTAGAGGTAGCTTCTCTGTTCAAGTGTTCACGTACTATCGGCCTATTTCAGAGTGCTGCCTCTGGTTGCATTATAGAAGCAGGTTGTCCAACTTGATCTCTGTTTTCTGCTCTTCTACAGAAAAATGAATCTGTCCCACAGTCTCTAAGCAGAAGTACTGAGGAGAGGAAAAAGGCAACTTTGTACCGTCTTCACCATAGGACTTTTAAAAGCATCAGTCAGAAGGAACTTCCCTGATCCTGTTTGCACAAGTAGAGACACAGGTGAAAGCCAGGTAGCAGGGGAGATGGGACCCTGAGAGCCCTGCTTCGGATAGGTCCCAGTCCCAGCCCTTCCAGGTGTTACACTTTCCAGACACGACAAATGTTCAATTCTAGAAAGTGAGAATAAATAAAAACTCATAAAACTGCCTCTGTTGCACATTCTTGGGGCCAACTGTAACGTTTTTATTGTGTTTGTCTATCAACCTTCACGTAAGCGATCTCCGCCAATATTTTTGGACAATCGGAGGGCGACGCCTAGAGTAAAAATGGTGGGCTGCCCAGGGAGGCAAAGCCTCAGAGCCCAAAGAGTTCTTGTCCACCTGGGACACCACATGAGTGGCCCCCCAGGACAGCAGGTGGCAGATAGCATCAGCAATCAGTGACTCTGGTGATCAGTAGAGCGTGTACAGGCACTGAAATTAGAGGGAGTCACAGAGAAAACAAGAGGTCAGGAAACGGAATCATTGAGTCAGGGGAGTACGGTAGCCATGGCCAAGCACTTGCAAGTAGTAAACAAATTAGGTTCAAAATGACTTAACCAGAGGCTCACAACTGGCCTCTTAGCAGAGAGCCCTTGCCAGTGTGTGACTGCATCCTGCCTCCACCTCCCCAGGAGCTCCTGAGTAGGTACAGAATTCGGAGGTTGACACTAGCCAGGTAGGCTTGGAAATTGCCTTACACATGTTATCACTGAAATCCCAGGCATAGCTCAACTCACCAAGAGAAGGAAGCCTAAAAAAGAACCTCGGAGAAACATAAGCGTCACTCATAAGAAAAGGAAAAGAAGCCAAAGTGTACATAAATAATATGAACGTGGAGAATTCCAAGTCCCCAGCTAAGAGGAAGTTGAGTGGGAAGTACAAAGCTATGCAGAGGAGACAGAGAAGAGCATCGAGGGACCAGCAGTGTCTGAGGGGTCTCCTTACATTAATAACAGGGCAGGGCTTATGCCTTGGCTGTTGGAAGCTGAGAAGGTAAAGAGGCCAGGAAGGATCAAACGTGGATGTTTAGAAAGGCCACAGAGGTAAAAAGAAAGCATTGGTGGGGGATGCAGCTCAGCTGGTGGGGTGCTCACTTATCAAGCATGAGACCCCGAGTTCAAGTTCAGACACAGCCATGGAATCGGGCATGGTGTGTCATGCCTTTATCCCAACACTTAGAAGGTGACGCCAGGAAGACTAGAAGGTTAATGGCATCCTTGTCTGCTTAGGGAGTTGGCATTCATCCTGATATATGCGGGACTTTGTAATGAAAAGGAAAGGAGGAGAAAAAGGAAAGAGAAAAGCAGAGAACAGGCATGCACGGGGCCATGTGGCCCCTAACATCCCTCCTTAAAGAAGAGGTATAGACTTCAGAATTCTGAATGAGACAGGCATAATATCTCTCACAGCCCAACCCTACCCAGTCCTTCTGGACTTTCTGTCTGTCTCACCTTGAAATTATATGTACTCTTAAATGTAAATCTGAGCACATGGAGAAAGGGATCTTTGTACAGCACCACCACATAATTACATCGTTTGCCTGCCCAGGCCTTTAACCGTGACGATACTTCCACAGGGCTCTTTATGATTGGCATCTCAGAGACTCTTCCAAAATTCTTTTAAAACCAGCTTTTCCAGAAAAGTGAGTTTATCCTCCTTAGAGACTATTCCATAAAGAACTGCTAAGCAGACACCTGTAGTCTCACCAGGTTCTCTGGACTAAAAGATTTTCTCTTCTCAGAGCCATGTGCAAACTCCCTAATGAGGCAGCGCTGTAAAATGTGCCATAAAAATGGGGTTGCACATCTCGTTGTCAGGGAAATGGCTAGACTATTCCAGTCTCATATCCCTGACTACGCATAGCACTGTTGTGTTTCGTGCTTCCTATGGGATGTGAAATACAAGTTTCCCGAGACATTACAATAACCCCTTCCTGGGTCATTAGTGGATCCTTACAACATACTGATAATAACATAGAACCCTAGGCTATTCCTAACCCTACTTTACTCCACTGGAGTACCAGTGAGAGCACTTCCCCAAGATCATAAACTAGTACACATTGAAAGAATTCAATATTGGTCTACGTGACTGACAGAAGTAAGTAGTCAACGACCCTGAGACTCTTCTGCATCCTACCACCACAGGCCCATGTACCTGTCACTACCCTAAAAGTTCTGATCCTCAGGCAGAAACCAAATGATGCACATCGGCTGCCAGTGACCTCTGAGTCTTCCTGCTATGGCCACTGTCCCTCTTGACTGGTGGATGTTCGCAGCGTTCTCATCTTTATGACTTCCGCAGGCCATTCCAAACTCTACTTTGGGAGGCTGTGGCAGCTCTGAGAAGTAACTTCTTCAAGAAGATGCAGCCACTGCTTACTGAGAGAGAAATTCAAGACCGATCTGTGTGACTACCAAGCCTGTGCTTAAAGAATAGTTCTAGTGTGTAGTCTAAACCGAAGCACCGAGAGTGAAAGAGCTGAGCCAATGCGTAAGCTGGTTTACCTACATTATGGTCGATATAGTGTTCTTTCTCATCTCATGGGGTAGATGGGTGTACGAACTGGCCAGGTCTGTCTGTGTTCATTTCAACAAAGCCCAAAGCTGATTTCTATAGTCTTCCTCAAATAATTTGCTGTTTTCCTCTTTTTGCCAACAATCTCTAGTTCTGCTAAATGTGCTGGAGTTACTAACCCTAATGTTATTATTTAATTTAATAAAATTATGTGCATAGTTTAGAGAACAAAACGAAAGCTGGGTACCATGCCTGATCCCTCAGTCCCAGGAGGTCACTGTTGGACTGATACCTGGACTTTCAAGCAAAAGAGTAAACAGAGGGGATAAACCATGAAGGGGACTGTGGGGTTTAAGGACAGTGGGAGGGACGAGAGATGTAATACTTACCTGGGAGACCGGGAGTACCAGGTAGCCCAAAGCTAGGCAGACAAGATGTTAAAGCAAGAGGGTCAGGTCAACATGCTCAGAAAGACGGAGGATTTAACTGGATCCGAATAGGAATGTTGCTTCCTATTCTGATCCATGCAAGTTTCGTCTTTGTATTTGTTTCTTTATTTGCAAGAATAATGGGACAACATCAGTCACACCGAGTTCTCACAAGAATTGAGTAAAATGGTTTCAAAGCAAAGCATAAGCCTGCCACATTGTAACAAGCCAATGCCCTGGTAGGGTAGGGAATCTCCTTAGAACAGGAAGGATTAGGGAGAGTCTGTAAAATGTAGTTGCCGGGACAGATGAAGGCCAGAGAGGAGCCATGACACTCAACCATTTGGCTTCAGTGACTAGGAAGGGAGCAGAGCTCCCATCAGGACAGTGACAGGCAGAGTCAGGAGCCGGCTAGTGACCACGGGAATAGTTGGGAAGAATTTTCTCTGTGGCAAGCTTGCAGAGCTCCCTGGCCACCCGAACAGACATTCTATGAGGTAATGATAATCAGACCAAAGCTTGGTGAACATTCTCTTCCCAATATGGGTTTGAGACAGTGCCATATAAAGGGGAATGGACTCAGCTATTTGTCCAGCAAACATTTCCAGAAACCCCCACTGCATTCCAGCTCTTCTCTGTGGAGTCATGACAACCTGGAAACAGAAGGCTGGCTGAAGAACTTACCTTTGGTAACAACAAGAGTCCAGCAAACGGGTTGAACCCAAGTGTATCGCCTTAGTCACTGTTCTATTGCCGTGAAGAGCCACCATGACCAAGGCAAGTCTTTTTTAAAAAAAATTTAATTGTGGGCTTGCTTACAGTTTTAGAGGGTTAGTCCATTTTTATCCTGGTGATAGACATGGTGGTATGCATGGTGATGAAGCAGAATCTAAGACTTACATCTCAGCCAGATGGGGAGGGGGAGTGCTCAGTGCTGGGACTGGAGAGGGCTTTTGAAACCTCAAAGCACATGCCTAGTTATACACCTCCTCCAGAAAGGAATGCTGAGAGAGAGAGAGAGAGAGAGAGAGAGAGAGAGAGAGAGAGAGAGAGAGAGAGAGAGGCTGACTTTAAAAGAGTAAAGAAGGAACTGCTGTTCCCTGGTGACTAAGCTTTCAAATACATGAGCCTGTTCTCATTCAGATCATCACATGTATTTCAAGGGCAGATGATGACACGCCTTTCCCAGCCACCAGATTCTGGACTTTAGGCTCCCGTCTTCTGCTTCATCAAGAGTCAATGACACAGCACATAGGGACCGTCTGCTACTTAGCCCTATCTTCTGCTTGTGTGAATGTGATAAAGCACACAGGAAAAGCGCTAAATTAAGATTTTAGATACAAGCAAGGCACCTTTAGTAACTTCTCCTAAGCCACAGTTAAGCTTGCCACATACCACATTTGTTCCTAGTACCAGTTTGGGGAGAATCAAAACCAGGGTCTATTCCAACTGCCAGTTACGGCCACTTGCCCAAGGCTAGTTCATTAATGGCTCTGACCTTCACTTTCCTCAACCTTAAAATGCAAACAGCACTTTATGGTGCAGGCTTGGCTGTGATTATTTAGTGAGACAATATACTGAAGTAATCAGCTTAGAGCCTAAAGGAAACTTAGCCAGCATGAAACACACTGGCTGGGGGTCCTAGTCTAGAGCAGAGAGCAGTACTGTCCAATGGGAAAAGGGAGCCACATCCATAATGGTGGCTTTTCTAATAGCCACATTTTAACTCCTAAAGAAACTCGTGAATTTAACTCAAATGAGCATGCACCTCAAGAAAGCCAATAGCAAACATCCACATCTACTTAAAAAAAATCTACTACTCAATTGTTTGAAATCTGGTAGTTTATAGCCTTTTCCTGCTAAGCACTGGGAATTAAATCCAGGTCCTCTCTTGGGTGAGTGTTTTGACTATATTTCTACCTCCAGCCTCTTGTACTTTACAACATTTTTTCATTTTCCTCCTGTGTGCTGTGTGTGTGTTGTGTGTATGTGTGTGCCACATTTGGAAACCCATGGTTGAGATCAGGGATCATGAATGGCTCTTCTACCTTATTCCATGAGACAGAAACTCAGTGAAACCCAGAGTTTATCGCTAGAGTTAGTCTAGCTAGCCAGCTTACTCCAGGAATCTCCTGGCTCTGCCTTTCAAGGCTTAAAATTCCATATGGGCTGACAAGACCACCCAGAATTTACTCAGACTCTAAAGATCCGAACCCAGGACCTCACACTTGTGCAGTAAGCACTGTAACCACTAAGTCATCTCCTGGCCCACATTTTACTTTTTATTTTCATCAGGTTCTCAGGAAAGTATCTAGGCTGGACTTGAACTCAATCTGTAAGTGAGGGTAGCCTTCCCCTTCTCAAGCTCCCAAGAAGCTTTGATTACTCACCTAGACCACCAAGACTTTCATTACACATTGGTCCAACCTCAATTCTGAGTAGTTCCCAGCCACACGTGGCTCCTTGCTTCAGTACCCCATCCTCTATCAATCACTGAGCACACACAGTCAGTCCACAATTCTCCATGTCTCATGAGAATTCAGAAAGTGTTGCTTGTTAATTCCCACTGCTGAGTATTTTCCTGTGTCCCTTCCTGTGTTAACCTCAGGGTTCTCCAAAGGTAGGAGAGCTCTTGAGATATAAAACACACAGCCAGTTTAGTGGTGTTTACTGAACACTCACCACTGTGCTTTGTTTTATAGAGAAAGGAACTTGTAATGTGATGAAGACAGTGGTAGAAAGGAATGGGTGGCCATAAGGAATGGGGTGGTGATAGGAAAGACAGCCAAAGCCATGGCTGAGTTGTAAACAGAAGCATGTAGGCCAGGACAAACCAGAGCAGAGCGTGGGGAAGGAAGACACACTTGCCAAAAAGGTAAAGATATGTGTGGGAGGCTGTGATGGTCTGTATATGCTCTGCCCAGGAAGTAGCACCATTAGAAGGTCTGGCCTCGTTGGAGTAGGTGTGGCCTTGTTGGAGTGGGTGTGTCATTGTAGGCGTGGTCTTAGACCCTCATTCAAGCTGCCCGTGAGCCAGTCTTCTGGCAGCCTTCAGATGAAGATGTAGAACCCTCAGCTCCTTCTGCACCATGCGTGCCTGGATTCTGCCATGTTCCCACCTTGATGATAACCAACTGAACCATCTGTAAGCCAGCCCCACTTAAATGTTGTTCTTTATAAGACATGTTCACAGCAGTAAAATCCTAACTAAAATAGAGGCCATGGCATAAAGGCTACAGCTCAGTGGGTTTAGTGCCCTTGGACAGCCACTAGGCAGCCTGATGGCACTGTGAATTACCTGTGGCTTCAGATCCAAAGGCTGCGCAAGATTAAGTACTAGAAGCAATTGTTTTCTAGGAGAAGTAGACATTTTTCTTCCTGCTTTCTGATGGGACGAACTGGTTTGATGTCCGTCACCTTTTTCTAAATGCTAAAGGCTTTAGCAGGGTAATACTAAACATCTGATGTTCAATATTGATGGAACCTTCACTGGTTTATGTCAGCATATTCACACACTTCTACGATCAATTGACTAAAAAGATAATTCAGATGTTTGAAAAGGTGTATTCAAAACTGTACAGAGGAACAGGTACGCAAAGAAGTTGAAATAAATGCTTTATGTGATCACAAGAAAAGCACCTCAGCAACTTTGAGGAGCCCACAGGTTAGCAAAAAGTCTGGAGCAAGCAAAGCTCTGGCCTCAGCGGTCCCCAGAGTCAGGGAAAGCTGGGATCTGGATACTGCAATTTGAAATCTGACAGATCTAAGCGTATATACAGGGTAGAGTTTTCCATATACAAGAGTGCTTAAGAGTTTTTTATCTTTTATCTTTTTTTCTTTGTTTTGCCTAGAAAATCGAATAGTTCATACCAACATTGCACAGATTTTGGGAGAATAAACACAAGGTATGTGTTTCGTAGTGTCGAAAATAGCAATTAACTATTACTGCGCTCTGGGTTTTGTTTTTAGATTTTCTTCTTCTTTTTTTTTTTTTTTTTTACTATATCCAGGAGTTTGTGGTGTTTGGTTTGCTGCGGTGGTACAGAACTTCGAATTGACCCCATTGCTTCCTGCATGTTCATGAAGCCTCCTCACCCTGGCCTCCATCCCCGCCCTTTAACTGTGTATGTTGTATAAGATAATAAGAAGCAAAACACTTACATTTGGTTTTTGTCAGTGTGTAGACCTCATTAAAAAACAGTTTTAGCTGTAGTATGAGGCCACTAATCTGATTTCCAATTTGAATCTGTGTCTAGGCCAAGCATTCCAGTGGACTCTATAAAACTTATAGAGTTTTATAAAATTTTACTTTTCCTGGCTTAATAAAAAAATTAAGAAAAATTGAGTGTAAATAAGTATCTCATTATTGACCTTGAAAACTGTGTGTGTGTGTGTGTGTGTGTGTGTGTGTGTGTGTGTGTGCATGCATGTTTGGTTAATTAAGGCATTGATCCATGACAGAGTCTGTGTTAGGGGATAGGAGGTTAATGTGTTTGCTCCATGTTTGTGTATGTATGCATTTGGGTCTTAATGAACAAAGAATTCTTTCGAACTCCCAAAGACTCATTCAGCCTCACAGAAGTCCACCTGAGAATTATTTCACACTAAGGGTACTCAAGCACTGTTACGGTTTGCTCTCTTTAATTGAGTTCTTTACATTTTAGGAGGCATTCCTTTAAAATGGTAACTTTCAAAAGTCCCCGAAGCTGATACAAGAACTTTGTATTGTGATAATAAAATGCTAATCCAGTGAAAGGAATAAAGGCTTTTTAATGTCCCTCAAGTCAAACTCTGAGGGGGCTTTTTGGCTTTTGGAGGTGCTGGGATCGGAATGAGCACAGTGTGTGTGAGGCGTGTGATCTGTCACTGAGTTACACCCCATCCCTCAGCGCTGACTTCATCAGACCTGAAGAGTAATCACAGAACACTCGCTTAGACACATGCACTGCAGCTCAGAGTGAGAACTCGTGAGCTGGTGCAGACTTCCAGCTGAAAATCCGGACTGTAAGAAGCTAAGCAACTCTTAGGATCTAGCCACAAAATCACAGCTCCTACCAGGCCAGCTTGACTTCTGTGAGCGCTCAGAGCGGGCATTCCATTATCACATTCACAGCCCAGAGGCTAGGTTTACCTTTTTTTGGCCTGGGTTTCACTGGCAAGGACTCCTTTCTTTCCATGGCTGCTTCTCTTTCTTTCCATCGTCGGATCTGTTCCTCTCTCATCTTGTAGAACAAGATCTGTTTCTGCTCTTCGCTAAGCTCTGCCAGCAGGTCCGGGTCTATGTACATATCAGCCAGTATCTGCCTCAGCATCTTTGCTGCTCACAAGAACTTCTCCACCTGCAGCAGAAGTTCTTGGAAAGGACTCGCAGGTTTGCTTCCAGCAGCCAGGAGCTTGGGCACCGCTCTACCTTCCCAGAGACTTCAACAGCCCAGCAGTTATGACTCTTGCATCAGGAATTCAGCAGAGCGGAATCTGTAGTAAATGCTGGTCAGTGAACTCGGACAAACCTACAAAGAGCAACAGTCCAAATCAGGGGGTCTTGCAGTTTCTGGACAGGAGCAAGCTAGTAAAGAAAGCCAGGAGGAAATACAATATAGTTTTTCATTTCAAAGAGGGAGCAAGCCCAGGTGTATTTAGATACAAGTTTGTATAACCTCTTTTCCATAATAGATACTTGAGAAGAAAAAATAGCAACTTTGTACAGGCCGATCTCAGGGAAATAGAAATTTAACAGAGGTTTGTTTGGTCTCCTCCCAACTAAACAAACACATGATTTCCCCAGTGCCTCCCAGCTGCCAATAGTATGGCTGAAAGAAATCAACAACGAAAAACAATAGCAAAGGGTCACAAGGGGAAATTAAAATATCAAGTGACTTCATTCAAAAGAAAATATCACATTTGAGGCACTTTTAGAGGAGCAGAGAAACAAGCAAGCAAACAAAAAATGGAGAGCGCAGTCTCCTACACACTGCACACACACAACTGTGCGCCTTCTCCTTTCCAATGGGCATTTCCAGACAACCCAGCAGAGCAAGTGCAGAACACATGGGCTCTGGAGGTCAGCAGCTCTTAGGTGTCTCCTTTCCAGACAACTTAATCTAGTAAAATTTAAGTTTCAGTCCAGATATTGGGGGCAGGAGGGAGAAGAGGCCACTGGCTTTCACCATCTTTGATTTATAAACGTTTATCAGGAGGCTCCTTCAGAAAGAGGCTGTGGAATGAGACATGTATAGGTCACGAAGGACATACTAATGGGCGGCAACTCCTTTAGGTCTCTGCTTATCTTACAGTTTTATGTCCTTAGATTCTTTTAGATGTTAAGCCTTCAGATTCTGTGTTAGTCTGTTGCATGCACGTATTATATATCTATGCATACATGTACAGATATGTATGTCACAGGGGACAATCTCAGGTGTCACTTGTGGCCCTCCACCTGCTCTGCGACAAGAATTCTCTTTCACGTGTTCAGCCCTGAGAAGACCAATCACACCGACGACTGGCATGCTCTGGGGTGTCTCCTGGCCCCATCTCCCCTCTCCCCAGAGAGGCACTGGGATTAAATACCACTGCATATAACACAATATTAAGAACTGTTAAATAGCATTAAAATTAATATCATGACTATAACTCAGACAGACATAGCCTGCATGGCCCCTAGTCACGTTCCCATATTGCCTTGGGATGGTCTTCAAAGGGTTATAGAGTGAAGAGTCAATGTCTTGTGGTATTTTGGTTCTAGCACATTCTCGGGGAATGCAGCAAACCAAGTCCACTCTAAAGGAAGGGTTTATAAAAGACATTCTTCTCCCACAGCAAGAAGCTGGTTCTTTGGCATGTGTGACTTCAAGGTCCTGAGGTAAAGGACTAAAGTAAACAAAGCAGATGACTCCCTGAAATTCCAGGAATCGTCTGTAAATGAGCACATTCCATGGCTTCAGTGCTTGACTCCCATAGAAAAACACACTTAAGCACACACACACACACACACACACACACACACACACACACACACACACACAGCTGATGAGGTCTACAGCTTCTACGCTAGCCCCCCTTTCTGTCCAGTGAATAGTCCAGTGAAAATTAACTCCCTCAAAGCGCCAGGGGCACATTCCTCCCCTGACCTGGTCCAGAGCGTTCTCTGATAACTGAACTGAGGAACTGACGCTTCCCTCTTCCCTGCCCTACCAGAAGCACTGAGCAGGAGCTTGTCACTCACTCCGCCCACTCTCTAACGCCAAGAGCTCAGACCCATGTCACAGCTGAGAAAGGCAGTGCTAGCTGGGAAGTGTGGCAGTTACTGTACCCGCTGCACAGGCTGGCTGCCACAAGTTTACTCGAGTCCAGAATCAGGATTGATGCCACTTTGAAAATTTTACAACAAAGACCAGAAAATGTCCTTGGGAAGAGAACTTCCGAAGATACCTCAGCTAGTGCAGAAGCCCTACTGTAATCGAGTGTAGATAAGCTTAGAGAGACCACAGAAGAAATTACCCCATCCAGGAAGGAGCACAGATTTGCCACCCACATTGGTCCAGTAGTGAATTTGTCTTTCTCTTATTCTCCATTTGCCAAATACTTTGTCTCCCCAATATTCCGTTTCCTGGTACCTCAGTAAAGTGGTAGACAAACCCCTCGTTCTGCTTTGCTTTGGATAGCTTGTGTAACATGGACTTCAAGCATCAAGGCAGGCCAGCATGTCTTGTTCTGTGGTCTTGGGATTAAAGCCTGCCCCTTGCACATGCTAGGAGAATTCTCTGTTGGAGCCATACCTCCAGCCCCCCTTTTACTTTATATTTTGTGAAGAAGTCTAATTTACCCAAGCTAGTTTTTAATATACCCTAGCCTAAGCAGGCTTCTGGCTTTCTCTACTGGTTGCCCTCATCTCTCAAATAATTAGGATTATAGACCCTGACCACTAGGAACAGTTTAATCGCTCCAGAAAATACTGTGGCTCCTGGTGGCCTCAGAGAATACAAAACAAAACAGCTAACAAGTGTCTGTGGCTCTTGACTATGGGTACGAAACTAGACTGCTGGTTCACTCTGATTGCCTACCTTTAACCATCTCCTCAAGGCTTCCCTATAGCACACCACAGCACAGCAACAGGTTCAAGGGTGCCTCAAAGGACACCGGCCTAGATTCCCAGCCTCCAGTCACTGTGACTCTGGGAGGTCACTTCACATCTTTGGACCATGTTTTCTAACCCTTAAAATTAAGCTGGGGATCATTGTAGCTCTTGGGTCATGAGGTAAAATCTACCTTGAAGTTATTGAGACAAGTATGGGAACTGAAAAGGAGGTGGAAGTTAGCCTACCAGAGATTCCCTACATTTAGTCTACAGGACAGTCACTGCCTGGTGATGTTTGGGTCTCGTACTTAGCACAGTCACTCAAGGGCCAACACAAAGTGCAGCTCAGTTAACTTGTTTTTCTTCTCCTGTGGCATTTTTCCTGAAAAGGACAGATGCCAACAACAAGCCCATAACTGTTGCTCACTCTAAAAATTTCTAAAGCGTCCAAAATGTAGCTAAGTTCTCAGGCTACCTGTAGATCCAGTCTGACTTTCACACTTTCCTTTTTGCTACATAATTGTGTTTTTAATAAATATGGAGCCTAATAAATAATAACATTAATGATAATTATATTCTAGCTACAGATCTCCTCATTAAAATACTGCTGCATTTGTAGACGTATAGCCCTAAAGCTAAGAACTTAGTTTGTGTTCTTTTTTTTTTAAACATCTGGATGTGTTGTCAGGCTTTGAATTGTTCACTATTTTTTCTTATTAATTCACATGGTGATTTTGAGAATAAATAAACTGCAAGCAGTCAACGCAGCTGGAAGTGATGTAAAGGCTCTCGGGATGCAAGTTTTCTACAGATAGATTACCTAGAAAAGTCAAATTTGCCCAAGTATGTCTTCCACTTATTAACTAAATAAGAAAAGTTATAAATACACAAGCAACAGAAGCTTGTCGGGGACCTGAGCAAGAGGCAGTCATCCCTGCTACTCTGGGACCACAGCAAAGAGAAAACCTACAAACAGTGAGTGTCTCCACCTAAGGCCCTCAAACGCCAAAGGCAGGAGGGGCTTGGGATGGCTCACTTCTGTGGAGGAAAGTCCTGGCTAGGCTGATTCTAGATTGAGCCTTGACCTAGAACCACAGGGAGGCGACAAGCCCGCTGCTCTCTTTACCACGTGAGGGCGCCCGCGGGAGGGTGTCCGCGCGCGGGGAAGTCACTCATGGAGTTCTGCGTGGGCTGAAACCGGTTTCAAGACTGTCTGGAAGGTCTCGGAGGCAGGAGAGATCACATGGCACTACCCAGTGACTGGACCCCCGCTGATTTATGGGTACTGTTGCCGGCACCCAGCACCCGCTTTGTGTCCCAGACCCTTGCAGGTGGCCTCCCCGCTGCACCTGCCCCTGGCCAGTGTAAGCACTCACCGCGTGTGCATGCACACAGCCCGGACCATAACTTCCCCGAAAGACTCAAGTCGCCTCTGATTCTCCTCCCACTGGAGACTCTTAGTATAATAATCACAAGCTCCCTGTTCTTGGGGCCGCCACTCACCCGGACCCGGTTACAGCTACTGGACACCCTACATGGGACATCGGACACCCGCAGCCCTTTTGGTCGGTTTCTCTGGGCACCTGAGCTCGCCCTGCGCGCGGTGGAGGAGGGACCGGAGACACAGGTGAGCAGCCTGGCCGCGGGAACCAGGGTCTCGTCCTGGGCTTCACCCTTCGCCCTCTAGAGACCCACCTCCTGGCTCCCACCCCTCTCTCACTCTTCCGCCAGGCTCTATGCTCCAGCGTTTTACCCGACCCAGTCACCTACCTGCTCAGGACCTGCAGCAAGGTGGCCCAAGCACCCGCCTCCTCCAGATTGCCTACAGCAACTGTCCTGGAAGGGAAGGCAAGCAGACACCCAGCGTCACAGAGACCCAGCCGCGCGGGCTGTCTGGACAAACACTCGGGCCCAGAAGGACACTCTGATCGCGTCCTGATCGCAGCCCTGGCCCGCCCCGCCGCGCCCACATGCTGGGGTGACTGACTGGGCGCTCCCTCTAGGCCCCACCCGGGTGCTGGAGGCGCTCCAGGGCCAGTAGGCAAGGCTTGGCTGCCTTGGTCCAGCGACAGCAAGGCCACTAGTCTTTGGTTAATCTAGAGTGCTGTCGATGGTCTGGGGCGGTTTGCACTGCCACCTCTGCGGGGGTCTGTGGGACTTACTAATTACAACAGCCCAACCTCTTCCACACTTGACTTGCTGGGAGCCTGCAGTGGCAGGCAAGGCCCATCTGGGAACCTGTGTCCTGCAGGCCACGTTGGCTGTAGTTTCTGCGCCTGCATTTCCACAGCTTACTTTTTCCTTCTCTTTTGTTGACATTAAGTAAATTATCAAACTCTGAAGCATTTGTTATTCCAGGTGTGGCTTTACAGGGCAAGATCAAGTAAGAGACAGACTGGAATGTTGCAAGCTGAAGGCTCTAGGGACAGGGGCAGCGAGGGGAGAAGCCTGAAGTGGAAAAGAAAAGGTGGAAGTCTCCTGTCCTTTCATCCTGATCAGGGTCAGCCAGGATGGTGCAGGTCACCGCTGAGGCCTAAGGGTGTCTGGGAGGGAGGAAAGCTGAACAGAGAGGAAAGGTGGACCAGCTTTTTCCAAGGCTGAGGAAGCTTAGGGATATGTGGAAAAAAACAGAAGGGGGAGTGGGGGTGGGGAGGGATGACCTCAGACTGTGGATGTTGGAGAAACGTGTTTTAAACAAGAAGCATGGTGTGACTTTCTACACCCTATCCAATCGGTTTAGGAGCCTGACATGCTGGACCCAGAAGTTGTTTATCTTAGGCTTTCACAACCGCAGAAAACTCTCGAGTTGGAAAACCTTACAGGCAGGAGTCACGCCCTACACTCTGAGGAAACAAGACCCGGCCATTTAGGAATGGCGCTTGAGGTTCACTCAGAGAAGAATTCTGGCACAAAGTGGCCAGATGAGGCGCTGCAGAAAGGTTTGTCCTCCTTTGCCCAGGGACAGTGTCTGCTCAGCAAGTGTCCTCACACTCCCTGGAAGCTAAGGAGCTGTACAAGTGGGCCATCAGCCAGCTCCAAAGCCCACGGGATACTGATGCTATCAGTGGGTCCCCTCCTCCGTACTCCCTCTCTCCAGGCCCTGACACGCCCTCCTTGATAACAGCTCTCCCCGTAGATTCCACTTACAGTTCCCCATTCGGGAGAGTGGCAGTGCCCGGCTGGTTCAGCTCTCGGAGGCTTACATGTGATAATGCATGCAGAGTGCTCAGCGCATGGCTGCCTCTAACACGCTTGAATATTTACTGCACGCCAGAGACTATTGAATAGATGGAGGCTCTTGCACAAAGTGTTTAGAACCGTTTTCAGCATGCAATATTCAAACACACAAGCTCATATTACTCTCCATCCAAGACTGTAATTTCACGTTCCTACCATCTTACACCATGGCTATGAATTTTTATCTCCTTCCTTTCGTAGGTTGAGGCTATCTCCCATCATCCTGGTCAAAGTGTGGAGTCTATTGCTGTACCTAACATCGGTCTGTGTGCTCAGTAGAACACAACAGAAATGGTGATATACTGTTTCCCAGAATAGTGTGTGATAGCGACAAAGGTCCCTTTATCCCAGCACTCAGGATGCTGAAATAGATAACAGTTCAATGCCAGTGTGAGCTACTTAGTTTCAGGCCAACCTATATTCATAGTGAGAACATATCTAAAAACAATGAAAAGGAAAGTTCGTAGCTCTGTCTTGTCTGTAGCTCTGTCTCTTCTCCCCTTCTCCTTCCCCCTCTGTCTCCCATACCCTTGAAACATTCATGCTGAGAGATAAGAATTTCCATATCAGGTGATCCTTTGGAGAGATCCACCCAGAGAGGCTTAAAAAAACGAAGGCTAAACCCACACAGATTAAACAAGAAGATTGTCAGCTGCTGCGGAGCAATGTCGTAACTGGCATGTAGCTTCACTGAACAGTCGTGATATTGCTTCGTTAAGCCACTCTCAAATTTCTGATCTGCACACTTAAAGACAGGCCATTTGCACTGTAGTAAGCCAGTAATTTGGAGGTAGTTTGTTACACAGAAATAAATAACCAATGCAGCCACCCACTGGTCTTGTTTCTAAGCTAAATTTAATTAACATGCATGTGTAGAAAATGACCCTTACAACCGACTTAAACACTGAAATGGCTTATTTAAACTCAGAGCTCATGCCTCAGCCCAGAACTAAGAAATAAACATTGCAGGGGCCTGGCACCTACGCCAAACAAGTACTTCAGGAAAGCCTGTCAAAAGAGATGTGGGGGGTCCTTCTCCCAGGGTCTTTACCACAGGCTATCCGGGTTGTGAATGAAGCTGTTATTTCATTTCAATAAATAATCGATCCACCATTCAGTTGTTGGAACAGTTTTGATGCTCACCCTCTCTGCTGGCCCAAAGAATTAAGACCAGTTTTCTGCAGCCAGGATAACCCAACACTGAGATTTCTCAGTGGTATCACCTTGGTGCCAGATACCCTGCCTCCACGCACCAACCCTTAACCCTACAGCCTCTGCGGCCTCACACTGGGTCAACTGTCTAAAACCTCTTACTCCACAGCTCCCATAGGAAGGCTTTGCCTCCCTTGAACTCTCAGCTTTTAGGACACTTCTTTGCTTACTTCTCCTCATCCCACACAGAAAGCAGTCCTTACTGCGCCCACTAATATAAAAGTTAGCAACTAACACACTTGGAAAACATTCCATGGACACCTGGTAGAGGCTAGACCATGTGGTGACACCTGAGGAACAGCCGAGTCCATGGCTTGGGTCTTCGATACTATGGTCCTGACACATGGTGTTTACATACAGATTTCAGGTATGTGAAATCATGGCTGTCATTAATGCCATGATAGTAAGGATCAATATCTAGAGCAGGCATTGGTCCACAAACTGTACAAACATGGTTTACTCAACAAGGGTCTCACTGACCACCATATGCCTTGAGCCTCTTTCCTGTGCTTGTAACAATCTCTCCTCTGTGGCATTCGCATTTGGCCAAGGAACCTCTCGGCTCAGGACCACCAAGTACAGCACACGGCACAGCACCACAGCATGGGTGTGATTGTGTGGAAGTCACACAGAGTTTATGATATGGAAGCCAATGCCTGCAGCTGTGCCAAGCAGACACCCTGTTAACCAGGGAGATGAGAATATCTCTCTGTCATTGTTCTAATTAAATAATTTGTGTAAGTTCTCCAGGAAGTGAAAGTTACCTTTCTAAAGCACAAGAGTAATAAGCACCACAATATTTTCTTGTCATATTTTATTATCAGCATTAAAAATCTACACAGGAAAGAAAAATAGTTAACATTTAAAGTTTCCTGTGAGCTGATCAAACCCTATACTGAATCTAATGAGACTAAGAACTGCCTCTTTCCAACATTCTGGCTGCAGCTCAACATCATGTTGAGTGATTTTCATTCCTTCATGACGCAGGAGCAAGGATTTCCCCCATTATTGTCATTAAGAGCAAGGTAAACTGTTGCCTTCACTCACGTTTGAAGTCAGCTGACTTTACCTCTTCCACGGGCTTCCTTCACATGTTTGTCTTTTCAAATGTCTATGTCAGGATCCACACGTTGCCAAGGACCAGCCTTGGCTAGGTCCGGGTTCCTGAGAGAAGGGTGTTTGGAAGCAGCAAAAACAAATGACTCAAAGTCAAATCATCGGCCCAAGCTGGCAGCCCAGGTCCTGCTGAGAGGGCTTTCCAGACTTCTCTTTCTGTGTGTTCTGCTCCGTTCTGGACGGCTTTTTCTTGCTAGTCTAAATCTCTGGTTCAGACAGCTCCCTCTGCTAGGAAAATTCTAGAAGCTCCCTAGATAGGCCATGGCCATGACTTTGGTCAGAAAAGCTGATATAAAACAATTCTTGGCTCTTCCAACCAAGTCAGAAATCCTGTTAGAAAAATTCTAAAAGCAATTCTTGGGTTTTCTGATCAACCAGGAATAAAAAATTAAAAAACATTCTAGAAGAGCTGTGTTTGCTCTGCAGAGGTCTCCAGACAGCTCAGCTCTTGTAGGAGGAACAGAAAGACCCTACGAACCCATCTTCCAGGACAGTGACGGCTTTCACATAAATGTCAGCAGCGAGTGGAACACAGCAGCAGAGGCAAATTCTACAGGAAACCAAGCCTGCCTGAAAGCCAAGAGAGGCGGACAAAGACAGCCAATCAGGAACTGCCCCCTGGAGGCCAGCCTGCTTGGAACCAATGGGACACGGGTGGAGGGTATGAAGGGCGCTCCCTAGAATTAGCAAAGGAACTTGTCACCTCCTTCTGGAGTCTGAGCCCTTGATTCCAGGCCCTTTCACCCTCTGCCCCCAAGGGAGAACACCAGGCAGGCCTGCAGGACCTAGGACTCAGGCAACATCCCCTCCCTAGAGAAAATTCTAAAGAACTGCCCTGCTTTCTGCTAGTTCATCTCATGCAAACCAAAAGCCCAGTTTTTTATTTACTTATCAATTCAGTTACTTTTTCCAGGATCCCATTAAATTATCCTATAAAGCAGCATCTTGTGACCCCACTTCCTTAATTCTTAAGAGACAACAAGCACACATTTTCTTTTAAGGCGAAAGAATTCAGAGATCTGCCTCAGTTAAGCACAGAGGGTGGGACCCAATCCTGAAATTACCATTTCTACCACATCTGGGCCTAACCTTGCTCTGTCAGGAATTTGTCTGCCTTTGTAAGCATAAACACAAAAAACTTAGCTGGCTGGGATCCCCTTCAGTCACCACTCCCCAGATCTCTTTATCTCCTTCCTTAGCACCTTTCTGACAAGTTGGCTCACAGTGCAGCTGTCTTTGTTCTAAACCTTTGTTTAGATTCATGAAGCCCCTCATATGATTCATATTGCATCTCTTTTTGCATAGTTGAAAAATTATATATTTTCAAACTGAAACTCACGCTTTTAGAGTTCTTTCCCACACCCTTAAGGGTTGTCCTGAGGGTCCCAGTGTTTACCATTTTGCTGAGATATAAGTCCCTCTGTCCCTTTCCATACCCATGGTTGTCTCTGATTGTCACTGAGTCATTGACATTCACAGGGAGGACATTCCTTAAAGGAGTAAGGTAAAATATGCACATTATTATACAAACCAGCCTTATGCCCAGGGCAGCCATCAACTCTCATGGAGGCCCAGGCCTGCTGACTCTGTGACAGGAGCCATGTCATTCTGTCCCCACAGAATGCTGGTCTCTTATGCTTCTGCAGTGTCATGGAAATGCCTAGAACTGCTGAGCTGAGCTGGGGACTAAGGTTGGACTTTGACAATAATCCACATGGTAAGAAACATCTTCTAATAGCCTCTGGTAAGCTGTGACGATCAACCAGAAGCAAGCTTTCCTGGCACTTCCAGATTGGTAAAACACCTCAACACCGTCTACCAGATTCAGAACTGAGTTGAAATAATCTACCACATCCTGTCCTTGCAAAGAGCATACAAATTCACTGTCGTAACCAGGGTTACTACTGCTGTGATGAAACACCATGGCCCAAAAGCAAGTTAAGGAGAAAAGGCTTCCTTTGGCTTATACTTTGACATCACTGGTCGTCATCAAAGGAACTCAAGGCAAGACTCAATCAGGACAAGAACCTGGAGGCAGAAGCTGACGCAGAAGCCACGGAGTGTGCTGCTTACTGGCTTGCTCCCAGTGACTTCCTCAGCCTGATTCTCATAGAACCCAGGACCACCAGCCCAGAGATGGCACCAACCCAGGGATGACAATGAGCTGGGTACTCCCTCATCAATCACTAATAAGAAAATGCCTCACAGTTGGATTGTGTGGAGACATTTCTCAATTGAGGTTTCTTTCAGATGACTCCAATTTGTGTCAAGTTGACACAAAACCAGCCAGTACATTTATATTAGTTTATGCTGGAATTAGTGTAAATGAATACGGTAGTGATTTTTAAATGATGCTTAAAGTAGCTCAGGGACACCCGTTTTAAAGCTTATCCCTTTGCACCCCTCCATCCCATGCCCTGAGCAGTTCTTATTTGATTGGGCACAGACAGCAGCATTTTCTCATATCCATGAAGACCCTGGTCTGGCAAACACTAAGAACCAGTAAAATTCAGGTCCAGCAGGATGGCTCAGTGGGTAAAGGCACTTGCCACACAAGCAGGGAGGCCTGAAATTGCTCCCTACAAAACCCATGTGCAAGTCCATGAAGCAAACGAACTTCATGATGTTATCTTCTGACCTCCGTAGGCACAGTCTATGGTTCAAGTGTACCCCTGAGCATACATACACCTGTGCGCACAAACACAACAACACTAAATATTTTAAATGAAAGTTATAAAAAACAGCAGAGAAATTTGAGGAGGCAATAGCAACCTTCATTTAAAAATAGATAGACATAGTCATAGGTATATAATTTCCAGATGGAGCTGGAAAATGTGCCCCTCACCCAACCTATCATAGAATATGGTGGGAATCAAATTAAAAGAGAAGACATTTTTATAAGCTTTGGGGATGGGAAGAATCTAGACCTTATCTAGACTCTTTTACAGGTGAATAAAGTACAACCAAAATACAGACATGAAAGGACCTGGGGCTCCTATCACATTGCTTTGACAAAGCTGTCACTCTGTTAGGTTGTTCATTCAGTCGTTGGCCTCAGGAGGCAGACCGAAGAATACTTTCTCATCCTACATCTTCTAACACGAAGAGCTCCGTACATGTTCTCCCCACCTCTCCTCCACTTCCCTCGAGACACAGTGTCATAGTGAAGCCCAGGCTAAACTCAAACTCGTAGTCTTCTTGCCTCATCTCAAAGTGCTGTGTGGCACCATGCCCAGATCGACTTCCATGTCTTGATAACATTGTTGGGGTCCCATCCAGAGTCTCAAGGTTGGCGGAAGGTGTGCAGGCTACACACTTGTCTAGGCCCCAGTTACAGACCTGCAGGTCAGACATCGAGCTTCTGAGCTCTTTCTGGAAAAGACAAAGCCCAGGCCATGGCCTCTTGGTATGACAAACAAATAGAAATTAACATCCTACTGTTCCAAGTGGTTTTCTGAGTCAACTTCTAAGAAGAACTATGAAGAAAGCAGGAGAAAGATGAAACCGTGGGAGGGGCAGAAAGATGACTTCAGAGTCAAAGAGAATGGAGATTTTAAAACAGTGTTTAGAGTACTTGGGTTTTGTTATTTGTTTTGTTTTTCTGTTTTATCAGGCTTTAGTTTATTCTTCAGGCACTCCTGGGGTGACTCAGATGCAGACTTGTCTTAAGAGGAAAGGTTCACACACAGGAGAAGAATCCATCCTATGTCCAGAAATGATCTTAAGAGTTCTCGGTTAGAGGGACTTGAGGTTCTGTCTAATACTAGACGGAAAACAGTGGCTTGTTTTGTTGTTTCATGAGCTGCACACCTAGACCAGCTGAATTAAAAGCCTGGGAACTCACACTTTAATTTCTTTTAAAAAAATAATACTTCCTAATTGAATTGTAAGGAAAGAACTTGTCACTAAAACCCTAGACGTGTAAATGTCTGATGTGTTTCGAAGTTATTCGTGTGAGCTGTGTAGACAACACTATTAGTCTGTACATACTAACTTGGCAAGGTACTTTGAAGTTTGGACTTTTGCTCTTAGCTGATAAGAGAACATGTGGGCACAAAGGAATGAAAGAATTTTCCTGGGTTAACACAGTAGTTTGGACCATGGCTGGACCAAGGCTAGATTTCAAGACTTCTTTTTTTCCCTATTAATTGATTGATTTACTTTACATTTCAATGCAGCTTCTTCTCCCTCCTCTCCTCCCAGAACCTCCCTCTTCCCTCTCCTCCCCCACTTCCTTTCTCCTACCATGGATATCAATGTGTCAAGTCTTGGCCTATCAGTTGGCAGTAGGCCTGTCAGTCTCCTATGGAGGATAGGTCTCGAGACTCCCAAAGTCCAGTTCCGGCTCAGTCCTGTGTCTGCAGATGTGCACACCTGTGATCTAAGTTCTGTGGTGCTGCAAACAAGATGGTAGCAAGTTGGAGGCCAGCCAGGGATGTGCAGTAAGAGCCTGTCTCTATAAAGTAAAATAAAAATAAATAAATAAAAATTAAAAATGAGGGCTTTGGATATAGCTCAGTAGTGGAGTGCTCGCTTAGTGCCTAGTGTATGCACCGTGTTCAACAGTTAACCCCACCACTACCAGAACTTGTGTGCTTAGGAATTCATACACAGAGGAAGCAGGGTTATATTGGCCGAGCCCAACTTAGAGTAGTCATATAAAAAGTTCTTTGTCAAGTTTGTTGAATTAATTAGTTAATCTAAATTTGGCCAACTCCCAGAGAAACACTGCCTGCTGGAATGATCTAGACAGGCTCACCTTTTATAAACTAAATCCCTGTAGCTCTAGAGGAGCTTGGCAAGGTACTCTGAAGTTTAGACTTTAATAAGATATAAAAAGCTTATAGATATACTTTGTGAAATTCTCTTAAACCAAACAATGTTTCTGTAGCTTGAATGTTCTGAAATGGGGAACACTGTGCATGAATCATGGGGGGGACCTCTTTTTATGAATAAATGAAGTTAACCTATTTATTGAATGCACATTCTAACGATGTATAAGTTCATTCAGCTTGCTTATTTTTTTTGAGTCTAATTCTGCTGTGTAGTGTTTTATATATTTAGAAATTTCACAACTTTTCAAATTTCTATTCAGCCCAAGCATGTTTTTTTTGGGGGGGGGGGATTACAACTGTTTATTGATATTTTCAAAACAGTTTAATTGTTTGATAATAAACCAAAAGTGTGGTTGAGTAATTAAACTTTATTAACTACATTTCTATATCCTGAAGCATACTACCAAATAAAGGAAATTAAAGAATCATGTAAAATTAATATAAACAAAAATCCCATCGTATTCTTTTTTATAATCTTTTATTTACCCTACATCTTGGTCACAACCCCCTTCCCTCCTCTTTTCCCATTCCTACCCTTAAAAATCCTCCCGTTGTCCCCTCCCCTTCTCCTTATAGAAGGGGAGGCCCCCTTGGGTACTACCTCACCCTGGAACATAAGGACTAGGCACATTCTCTCACACTGAGATGTAACCAGACTGTCTAGGGGAAGGGGATTCAATGGCAGGGAGCAGAGAGTGAGACAGTCCCCCCCTCATTTGTGGGGGACACACATGAACACCAAGCTGCACACTTGCAACAAATGTATGGGGAGCCTAAGTGCAGCTCCTGATTGGTGACCCAGGCTCCATGGGCCCCTGTGGTCCCAGTTTCATTGACTATGTGGGTTGTCTTCTTGTACTGCCCTTAACCCCACGCACAATATTTTAACCAGAAGAGGGGCGTGGCAAGCTTTTAAGTAAAACATAGTATTTTGAAATACAGCCTTTCTAGAACTCTAACCCAGACAATTATCAGTTCCTTGACTAGCATCATGATCTTAATTACATATCATCTTAAGCTGTTACTCAACAGTTTCACTGTTCTTGGTTCCTCCAGCTAATCGTAAATTGTACCCTGTGTGTATTGTGTTTGCTTTATATCCCTCTTATGACAACTGAACAGCACGTGGAACAAAGGTGAGGTTCTGTGTTCAGGAGTCTAGGCAAAGAAGGCAGATTTGCTTTGACGCTGCTCTCACTGTGATTCTAAATGCTGGGGGAAAACGTACCCTTGACTTCTCTTAATTCAAATTAACAGTATTGATTGCAATTCTGTTTTATTTAATGCCATTTACTTCTTCATTGATTACACTTCTTTCTTTTTAATTTACATATTTTTGTTAGTAGGACTAACAACAACAACAAAAGAAAACAGACAAAATAGATGCCAGTATTTGCAGTTTTCTCCTCCTGCAGTCAACCAATGGGTGTATAGCTTCCATTGATAAAGTGAAGGGGAACTGAATGCAGTAAAGGCATATTATCTCTGGGTGTGAATGATGAGTCACTCCATGATAGCCATGAGTAGAATACACAAAAGGAGGAAATGTCATGAATAGAAATTATTGTAATTTTTTAATAAGTTGTGGACCTTGTGAATGCTGCACAGGCAATAGAGTCAAGAGCTCTGGATGTTAAGGGGAATATTTCAGATCACCCTTGAAGAATACTCTGACTCTGAGTGAGGCAGAAACAAGAAGCAAAGTTATTCCCAACAAAGAGATTCTAATAAGAAAGACAACTCGGAACACAGAACTGATATTCCGGTGCAATGGGGTTAGGACAGACATGGAAACCTGGGGACTAGACTGAGACAAGTCAAGAGTGTAAGACCCACGATACGGTCATCAAATTGAAACTTATGAGACAGTGTTACAGAGGTATGCACTGCTATCTGTGAGGCTGAGCACATTACGTTATAAAACTCTAAACTTTTTGTTATTCTTTGCATTTACATTTCATGTGTTATCTCCTTTCCTCCAATCTCAGCCCCCCTCCTGCTCCCATTGCCTCCATGAAGGTGCTTCCTCTCCCAACCACCCTTTTCCACCTCAGCACCTTGGCATTTCCCTGCACTGGGAAAAAGAGGCTTCGCTGGACCAAAGGCCTCTCCTCCCATTGATGCCAGACAATGCCATCCTCTGCTGCATATGCACCTGGGGCCATCGGTCTCTCCATGCAAATTCATTGGTTGGTGTTTTAGTCCCTGGGAGCTGTGGTGGGTTTGGTTAGTTGATAATTTTGTTCTTCCCATGGGGTTGCAAACCCTTTCAACTCCTTCAGTCTTTTCTCTAGCTCCTTCATTGGGGTCCCCGTGTTCAGTCTGATGTTTAACTGCAAACATCCTCCTCTGTATCAGAATGGCTCTGGCAGAGCCTTTGAGACGGCATCCATATCTGGTTCCTGCCAGTAAGCACTACTTGGCATCAGCAATAGGGTGTGGTTTTAGTGGCTGCATATGGGATAGATCCCCAGGTGAGGCAGTCTCTGGATGATCTTTTCTCCAATCCCTGCTCTTCTATTTGTCCCATTATTTCCTCCCATGAACATTTTGTTCTTCTTTCTAAGAAGAACTGAGGCATCCACCTTCTGGTCTTCCTTCTCTTTGAGTTTCATAAGTTCTGTGAATTGTTTCTTGGGTATTCCAAGCTTTTTTGGGCTAGTATCCGCTTATAAGTACCATGAGTATTCTTTTGTGACTGGGTTACCTCACTCAGGATGATAGATTTGAGTTCAAGTTCCATCTATTTGCCTAGAAATTTTATGAAGTCATTGTTTTTAAAAGCTGAGTAGTACTCCACTGTGTAAATGTACCACAATTTCTGTATCCATTCCTCTGTTGAAGGACATCTGGGTTCTTTTCAGCTTCTGGCTATTATAAATTTACCTGCTATGAACATGGTGAAGCATGTGTCCTTGTTAGATGTTAGAGCTTCTTTTGGGTATATGCCCAGGAGTGGTATAGCTGGGTTCTCAAATAGAACTATGTCTAATTTTCTGAGGAACTGCCAGACTGATTTTCAGAGTGGTTGTACCAGCTTACAATCCCAACAGTGGAGAAGTGTTCCTATTTCTCTACATCGTTGCCAGCATCTGCTGTCACCTGAGTTTTTGATCTTAGCCATTCTGACTGCTGAGAGGTAAAATCTTAGGGTGATTTTAATTTGCATTTCCCTAATGACTAGGGATGTTGAGCATTTCCTTAGGTGCTTCTCTGCCATTAAGTATTCCTCAGTTGAGAATTCTTTGTTTAGGTCTGTACCCCATTTTTAATAGGATCATTTGATTTCCTAGAGTTTAATTTTTTGAATTCTTTGTGTATATTGGATATTAGTCCTCTATCAGATGTAGGATTGGAAAAGATTTTTTTCCCAATCTATTGGTTGGTGTTGTTATTTTGACAGTGTCCTTTGACTTACAGAAGCTTTGCAATTTCATGAGGTCCCATTTATTCATTCTTGATCTTAGAGCACAAGCCATTGGTGTTCTGTTCAGGAAATATTGCCCTGTGCCTATACGTTCTAAGCTCTTCCCCACTTTCTGTTCTATTAGTTTCAGTGTGGTTCTATTAGTTCTATGTGGTTTTTGATCCACTTGGACTTGAGCTTTGTACAAGAAGACTCTAAGATTTTAGAAATACTCTTTATTAGAAATTTCCATTTCTTGGAGCTGGGGAGATGGTTCAGTGGGTAAAGTGTTTTCTTTGTTATGCAAACATGAGAATCCTATTTTGAATCTCCAACATCTACATTAAAATCAAATGTGTTACTTTGATTGTGTATGTATGATATAGTGCATATGTGTGCATGTGTATATACATATGTGCATGTGTGCACGTGTGTGCATGTACGTGCATGTGTATAAGTGCTTGTACCCTCATACCATTGTTTATGTATGTGTGGAAACCAGAGGTTGATGCTGGGTCTCTTCCTTTGTTATTCTCTACACTTTTTTTAAACACAAGATCTCTCATAGAAACTGGTACTCAGCAATTTGCTAAACTCTGGCTAGTAAGCTCCACGGATTTTCATTTCGTCTTTCTCTTCCCTGTAACTGGGGTTATAGATACACAAGGTCTGGCTTTTTACAAGAGAATCCTTAATTCCTTGTGCTTTCGTGGCAAAAATTTTATACATTGTTACATCCTTCCAGAACCCTCAAAATATGTTTATTTTAAATAGATTTTCAATTTCAGATCTAACGGCATAGTGTCGTAAACAATAGAACTGCAGGACCATGACTGTTTTTATCTGAAATGCCTTTTCAATGACCCCAAATCTCCTGGTATGGTAATGTGCAAATAACTTTAGCATCTCTGAGATCACAGCTTGGCCATCTGACTTCAACTGGGAAGTAGCTTGGGCAATGGGAGAACAGGTTACTGAGCCAGTCATTTATCCTCTGCTTGGTCCATAAGGCTCAGGTAGGTTAACAGTTTAAATAAATAAAACCCAGGGAAACTTTATTCATCCTATAGCTCACAAACACTAGATAGTTGTCACCCAGTTTGCTTAGAGGCACATCACTGTCTTAGGGTTTCTATTTGCTTTAAGATGACAATGGCAACTCTTATATAAACAACTAATTGAGGCTGTTTTAAAGTTCAGAGGTTTAGTTCACTATCATGTTGGGAAGCATGACAGCATGCAAGCATACATGCTGCCGGAGAGGTAGCTGTGAGTTCTACATCTGAAGCTGCAGGCAATAGGAAGAGAGAATGACTTGCACTTGGCTTGAGCATCTGAAACCTCAAAGCCTATCCCCAGTGACATACTTCCTGCACAAAGGCCACACCTCCTAGTACTCCCTATGAGTACAGGGCCATTAATATCATCATAATCCATACCCTTCTTTTTATCTTCAAAACTCACATTTGTTTTCAATAAATTTTTTATTCACTTTACATCCCGATCACAGCTTCCCCACCCCCTCCTCTCCTTCCAGTCCCATTCTTTTATGGAGCCCACCTTGAGTACCACCCCACCCTGGGGCATCTAGTCCCAGCAGGACTAAGCATACCCTCGCTCATTGAGGCCTAACCAGGTAGTCCAGGTAGAGAGAAAGACATTCAATGGCAGAAGACATAGTTAGAGAGAGCCTCCGCTCCACTTGTTAGGGACCCACATGAAGGCCAAGCTGTACATTTGCTACAAATCAAAACCTATATTTTTATCTGTGCACAAGTACATAGGAAGGGAACACAGAGTAGTAAGGGGTTGTAAACAAAGAGGATCCAATATCCCAGCTGAAAGAATTAAAAATATTAAAAATATAAGGAAAACAAGTTAGATATTCTACCATATTTGATGTTGAGGACATGCTTTAAGATGATAGTGATCCTAGCCAGGAGCAGCCTTTTACTGAAGAAGATGAATAAATGAAGTGTGTTGAAAAAAATGCGGGTTTGTCATTTAAGGAAATATCATCAACAATCTGAAGGAGTCTCATACAAGGGTCACTTTCAGTCCTAGAAATACCCTTGACAAAGTGAAGGCATCAGAGATTCAAGATCAAGCCTATGGTGGCAATTACCACTCACCAAATCCTCATAGATGGGGCTATGTCTCCTGTCCAAGTCTTTCACCCTCCATGGGTCAGTGATTTTATTCTATGGCTCAGCTCTCGTGTGAAAGCTCACGTGTGAAAGCTCACCCACGCATACTTGGGAGGATGGGGATCAGTCAGTGATGTCTCTTGCTACTGTAACCTACTCAGCTTCCAACCTCTGTTCCATGTTCACAAACTTCAGGACCTAATGTAAAGTTGCACCCTTCACTCCATTCCTAGGAATTTCTAACCCCCATGCAGGTAGAGGATTTACCAAACAGAATAACTTACACAATCCAAGGTCTCTCCCATTGCTGTTCTGTAGTAACTATGGTCTCTGGGGCCTGGATTTTCTCTACCTTTAAGCTCTAATATGTGAACACTATAACTTCCGAAGAGACTCCAACCTTCTTGTGTTTCTTACTAAGTCCCCCTTATGACACCTGCTCTTTGGAATGTAGAGGCTCTGAGACAGAAGTGTCTGAAAGGTCTGCCAAGGGAACATTCCACCTGAGAGTCAACATAACACTGTTTTCTTTTTCCTTCTACTCTTGCAGTTGTTTATAAAAACTCACCCCCTGTGTTATTGTTGGTTTCTCCCTCTCTTGTAATATTTCTCCTCCATCTTGATTTTTAATGATGTCACCCTATGTTCATTTGAGCTAATAGCTTAGACATTGTTTTAAATTCTTTTCAGCTTTTGGTTCAGAGTCTTACCACTTCTTTTTGAGTTTTTATTGGCCTCCTAACTGTTCTCTCTTATTTTCTTTGTTTTTGCTTTTGCTTTGTTCTGGTTTTGTCTCTCTTATTTTCATCTTTGCTTCTACAATTTTATCTTTTTTTCAAACACTGACACACACACACACACACACACACACACACACACACACAAATAGTGTTAAGTCAACAGTATCATGGCATCTCAAGAGGCATCATAGGCAGGCATCGTAGCACACACTTGTAATCCAAGCACTCAGAAAACCAAGACAGAAGATTATAAATTGGAGACCAGCCCTGGGGGAAGTGATGAGATTCTGTCTGAGAAGAAACATCCCTCCTCTCCCCAAAACCCACCACCAACAAAGTAAATAAAGTCTGTATTCCCAAGCTAAGCTCTTGGCCACATTTCTTCTACAGATCTTCTACCATTTTACAGGTTTGGTTCAAAACCATGAAATAATTTAAATTTTCATTTCCACAATAGTTTGACTGTTCTCTCTCTCTTTACACATGCCATCTCTTTTGTCTACAATGATTTTTCTCTTTTCCTTTCTACATTGCTAACCCCACTTAACAACGCAAAAAGCAAATAACAGTAGCCAATACCTCCTCTGATGGTTTTAGATTTGGGGTTGGAGAGAACACGTGCTCTCCTGCTCTTTTTCTCCACCCCGTAAAGCAGTGCTTGTGTCTTGTGTACTCTTTGCGGACTTGCTGTGTGGTGAAGTATCTGGCAGAAGGCACAGTTGGGTATCTGACTGACCAACAAAGCAACAGCTCATCATTTCCAGCCCTGGCATCAGGCCTCAAGATGCTGACATCATTCTCCTCTCTTTCAGCCCCGATGTTAAGATTCTCAAGGGCACCAGAGACCAAAAGCTATTTATAGGGCTTTACCATCACTGTCAGAAAGATTGTAGAGCAAAGAAGGCTACGCTCTGACTACAATTAGGAAGCACCTGTAACAAGGCCCGTGCTCCTCACTGCGTAATCAGAGCATGACCAAGGCTGGAAAGTAAAAGAAGACCTGCCAGGGGGAAGACAAATAGCTGATGTGCTACAACCTGAAATTAGAGCCGCTGAGTGTTGAAAAGGTCAGTGGTTTACCAACATATCTATCCATCATAAGGAAGGGGGAGGAAAGGTGGACTGCACACTGTGGAAATTATGTTTTTTTGGGTGTAAGAAACGATCAAGAGTCCCCACAGCCTGCAAGCCCAGGTAGACAACTTAAAAGGATTGAGGCAAGGAATCCTGAATGTTTTGTCTTTCAAGATCTAATGTTTAGTTGAGGGATTGTTTGATAATCTTCAAAGCAGTCACCAAGCAGAACTCAAGACCATCACATAAGTCATGAGAAGCCAGATTTCCAAGTAAAGAGTCACAAGGACACCAATGTCCTATCCTTCTCTGCCTCTAAATAAAATACCAATAGGATTTGGCCAGACCAAAAATTACAGGAAGATACTGGCTTAATTAATTAATATTGAACTTTCAACTCATTGTCTCCATGTGGGTCCCAGAGACCCATTCACAGAATCTGAATTCTCAGAGCAAATGTCATCAGGTGTAAAGATTTCCTTAGCTTTGTGCTGTTTTAAAATGTTTATCCTTGTAAAGATAAAATCAGAAGGAAATACCATAATATGTAAAGGATTGTTTTAGAGTTTTATTGTTATGAAAAGACACCATGGCCAAGGCAACATTTATT
Source organism: Micromys minutus (assembly GCF_963924665.1). Taxonomy (NCBI): domain Eukaryota; kingdom Metazoa; phylum Chordata; class Mammalia; order Rodentia; family Muridae; genus Micromys; species Micromys minutus. The sequence continues at coordinate 3,709,273 of NC_137983.1, forward strand.
TAAGAAAGCATTTAATTGGGGCGGTCTTAGTTTCAGAGGGTTACTGCATTATCATTACGGAGGGCACGGCAGAGGACAGGCAGGCATGGTGCAGGAGAAGGAGCTGGGATCTACATTCTGGTCGGCAGACAGGAGGAGAGTGTGTGGTGGCCATGGCTTGAGAATAAATAACCTCAAAGCCAGCTCCACAGTGACACATTCCATCCAACAAGGCCACACCTTGTCATGGTGCTACTGCCAGTGGCCAAGCATTCAGACACTCGAGTCAGTGAGCTCCATACCTTTCCCCACCCCCACAAGGATTTTGGAAAGATATAAAAATGGCTTCCTGGCTAGCAAGAGCTAATTAATACCATCTCAAGGAGGCTGGGTGGCTTTTTTTTTAAACAGCCCAAACACTGATCTTATAAATGTACTCTCCCCTTTTGCAAGCTAACACATAATGGAGATAAAATAATGTATTACAATGTAGAAATAGAAATATCTTAGATATAGATGCTAACTATAAAGTGTATGCATAAAATTAGCCTTAATTAAGACACAAAGCATTGGCAGGTTATTTTTAAACCTGTGAGCTGAGTAGATCACGATGAACTGATCGCTCTCATCAGACATGACTAGATCCAATAGTCCTATAACCAAGAGAATTGCTGGTTCTCTTCTAGTGCATTATTATGGTTTGAATGTGGAATGCCCCCCCCCATATATTTATGTGTTTAAAACACTTAGTTCCTAGTAGATGGGGTTGTACTGAGGACTGTGGAATTTTTAGGAGACGAAACCTCCCTGGAGGAAGTGGATAGAGGATTAGGCTTTATGAATTATAATACTGGTGTTGGTCCAGTTTACTCTCTGTTTCTGAGTGCTGTCGAACTGTTACCTGCTATCTACTGTTCCTACTGCCACAGCCAAGAGCAGTTCCTAGTGCCATGCCTTCACTGCAGTGATGGATAGATTGTATTTCCTTAAAGTGTGAGCCAGAATAAATCCTTCACCTCTTAGTATCTCTGCCACACTTCCTATCTCAGCAACAAGACAAAAGAACTAATCCAAACGCCCTGTGTCACAATGCCTCCAATTCCCGCTGCTCTGTTAAACTTGTTAGAACCCCACAGAACTTTGGTCCTTCACTGCCTACATGTCTGCTGCCGTTTGAGCTCTGTGTTCTGCCTGTACTTCCAGCATGTCCTTCCTTATTGACAGGAGCTGCAATGCTATGCACTCATCTCAGCTAGGGGTCCCGCTCTCCTCCCTCAAGAGGGTCTCTGTGTGATGCCAGTCATCAGTGGGACAAATGTCTGTCTGGAGTGGTGTTCTTTACCCCACTAGAAAAAAAGAGAAAATTTTGTAGATTCACTTTTGGAGGAAGTCATTAGCTAATGTCAACCCATGGTTTTGGAAATGGGATTCTATCGGCATCTTTTGGAGAGATGGCTCGCAGTTTAAAAGATTGAAAGATGCCATAACAGCTTGGTGCAAAGTGAAGTCCACGTGAAGACAGCGGCTGGGACTGTAAGTACAAGACTTACATGAGATTAAGCCAGTCAAAGTCTCAGCAGTGATGGGGCAGCAGCGGTTAAGAGGTCTCACACCTAGATCAGAAGCCATTGGCGGTTGATAGAGTGTTAATTATCTCCAGGTGTGTGGTGCCCATCCTATGCCCATGCACACACAGGCAGCAGTGAGTGGAGTCAGTGGATATTTTAAAAAAGAGGGCATTTTTGTTAGTCACTATTTAAATTAATTAACTTTTCCAAATAACTTATTTTTATTTCATTCTTTTATCTTTTGTTTACTTATTTACTTTTTTTTAGATTCCGGAGTGAGTGTGTAATGGAAAACTTCTCTACTTAGAAAAAGAATCCTTGTTTCACAGAGTTCATGGAAAGAGTTAACGTTTGCTCCACACTTTAAGGACTCTTTGAGTAGATTAGGAATTTCCCCAAGAACTAATCATTTGAGTCATAGATGATTAGGGCAAAATAATATGCAGCAGTGAGCCAAAATCAACATAGTGCCAGTGTACGTTGTTTATCAGTGTAGACAGAGAAACTGAGTGAAGTTACCTGGAGGTTTTATCAGACGGCTCCAGAAAGGAGCCCACTTCCTCCAGTAAGACCTCACCTCCCAACATCTCTGCAGTCATTTAGAAGAGCAGTCCCCAGTGGAGGCCCGGGGTACAATCCGCATTCAAACCATCTCATTACACTAGAAATGGAATTTCCTCGGTTGTCAGGTTAGTGGGTGTACATGGCCCTGCTTAGGACTCATCAGTTTGTCTTGCTACATAGCTCATAGGTTTAAAAATACGCATCAACCCATTTCTAACCCATGTCTTTATTTATACATTGAAAAACATGTAAGGAAATGATCCAAAAGTCCAAAATTCTACAGTTCTCTGAATCTTGAAAAATAGGCAAATAATTTCCCAAATTTCAGTAGTCTGCTTATATTTATCATAAACAGAGAAGATCTTGAAATGCCAGCAACCCATTTTTCCTAGTATACAACAAGATTTATTCAGTTGTCAGTCTATTTTGTTTTCTTTTTCGAATCACGTGAAAGAACTAAGACTTGAAATTCTAGTTGTATCAGTGGGGCAAGGGGTGTGTTTCTAAAATAATTTAATGTTTTGCTTTTTGTTCTTTAAGGTCAACCTGAAATCTAAAATCAGACTAGTTGTGTTTAGACTTTGATATGGTTTACTTTGTCCCACTAAAGGATTGTGTGACGGAAGCTTGGTCCACAGTGCAGTAATGATGAGACATTTACAGCTTTAAGAAGTAGACCTCAATAAAAGACAATTAGGTCACGGGTGCTCCACCCTAAGGGATAGACTAATGGTGCCTTAGGAGGGTTTGATCAGGGATAGACTAATGCTGCCTTAGGAGGGTTGGATCAGGGATGGACTAATGCTGCCTTTGAAGGACTGGATCAGGCCTCTCTGAAGCAGTCTCTTGAGTGTGTGTTGTTACAAAGCAAAGACATTTTATGTGCTTAGCCTCTTCTGTACATGCCTAGTTCCCTTTCTGTTTCTCCATCATGCTGAAACAGTCCAGGACCACATCCAGTGCATTAACAGGTGCTAATGCCCAGCTTCTAGTAGTTTCCAGTGACCAGAGGAGTGAGCCAATTAAACTTCTTCACTTCATCGGGTACCCAGCATCAAGTATGTGTGCATCTGTCAGTGTACATGTGGGTAAGTGTGTGCACTCATATGTATGTATGGAGGTTACCCTCAAATGTTGTTATTCACGTTCCATCTACCTTGTTTCTTGAAATGGGGTCTCTCATTGACCTGCTGGTTCCTGATCAGATTAGGCTGACAGAGAAGTGAGCGCTAGGGGTCTGCCAACTTTTACTTGCCCAGTGCTGGGATTGTACATGCACACCTCGAAGCTTTTTCTTCTTCTTCATCATCATCTTCTTCTTCTTCTTCTTCTTCTTCTTCTTCTTCTTCTTCTTCTTCTTCTTCTTCTTCTTCTTCTTCTTCTTCTTCTTCTTCTTCTTCTTCTTCTTCTTCTTCTTCCTCTTTCTCTTCCTTTTCCTCCTCCTTCTCTTCCTCCTCCTCCTCCTCCTCCTTCTTCTTCTTCTCTTTCTTCTTCTCCTACTTCTCCTCCTCCTTCTCCTTCTTCCTTGTTTCTAGAACTTGAACTCAGTTCCTCATATTTTTGTGGTAAGAAATTTACCAGTGGCAACATCTCCCCCACTCTCAAGTTGTTTTGATGAAACAACATGAAACAGACTAAGTAAGACGTCATGGTTTTGTAGGCACCTTACAAGTGGTCAGTATGGCCGTGAAAATCCCCTTGATGAAAGAACTAGGTGAATTGTGAAACTACTGTCCATCTGTTGAGGGAAAACCAAATAAAACCAGCTCCACTTCCCATTACACAGTGATGGCTCCTAAGGGCTTGGTGATATGGGGGGGTTGCTGATATGGGGGTTTGGTGATATGGGGGTTGGGTGCTGTATTCTAACATTTGAACAGTCTTTCCAAACTCACTCATGTGTTTTCACCTCGTTTCACTCCCAAGTATGTGGTAGAAATGCACGGTACTCGTGTGAAGCTGATCTATAGGAAATATTCTAGTGACAAGCTCTCAGAACCCATCTCAAATGTTTAAAAAAAAGCCAAGATTTACAAGGTTTGGTCTCTCTGCTCTCTGGCTTTTACCCTGTAAGTAGATTTTCCCCTTGTGGCATAGGAAAGATTTTAGTGGCTTTGATCTATCTCAGAAGACAATGTGATTTAGGAAAACCAATCAGCCAAAGTTCAAAAGACAGTCTTCTACCTAGAATCCCCAAAGAAGTTGTCTGGGAGTTCACAGAAGGTCAAAAGATTCATGAGCAACAGGTCTGATTCAAAGCCAGCTTCTTTTCTCATCTCTGGGACACATCCCTCCTCCCCCACTATTAACTTTTTTCAAACAAAGACAGTTGACCACAGTTTATTACTTTATTCCTGCGGTTATTTACATTGAGACTTGGATGACTCCGGGTATCAGAGCATGGCTGGATAGAAGAACGTAGGTTTACAGTGGACAGAAACCGTGCACAGTGTACAACGCTGATGACTGAACTCTATCATCCCTTGTCTACTCCTTTTTCTCTGGCTGGTTTATACAACAGGGTTTGTTCACATGAAGACCACTGCATTGTGTGGACCAGTGTATCTTGTAAGAAATAACTCAAAGGTTTGGGGAGCCTCACTTGGTGCTAGAGCAGATGTCTAGCAAGCACAACACCCTAGATTTGGTTCTCAGTTGTGAAAATGATAAATAAATAAACAGTTCTAAGAGCTGCTGCCCAAACCAACTGACAGTGATTTTTCTCCATGTTCTAGAGCCTTAGAAGCTTACACTGGCTTAACCATCATAATAACCTTTTGTCATATTTTGGATGTGGAAACAGACCAGGAAGGCCCTGGCCCAAGATTACATGGATTGAGTCTTAGACATCAACACAGGTTGTTGGAGCCCCACGCTTGTATCTTTCACATTTTCCATTCTGTCCTCTTGGAGTGAAAATTGATTGGAAGCCATCTTTGTGACATCTCACGTTCCTCTAGAATTTTTATCAAGGTCGTTTCAGGCCTGAGGTATGCTTGGCATTCGTAGAATCTTCTATCTGTGCTTCTGGCTTGTCTGTCACTGAGCAGTGAGCTTGCCCATGAATCACTCCTGGCAGGAGAACCTGGCTGGCGCTGACTCCTCAGCCAGGGCACATGTCTGAGAGGCAAGTTGTCTAACTGGCTTTTCAACTTACATCAAACAGCCAAGTGGCTTTTAAAGTGTCCTTGCATTTTAGTAACTTTTGTTATTCCAGAGGTTATGAAAGGTTTCTTGATAAATATTCTTTGATTTAAATATTAGATAGCTAATTAATGAAGCATATTGATTTTAAAAGCATTGAGTAATATATTGCTTACACTAAGCATACTTTGTAATTTGTGTAAAACTTAAAAGAGGAAAATCGTTCTCAGAAAGTCAGAAACATTTTTATGTGATCATCTCCCGCTTCTTGACCTTGTTGATCAAATCTACTGTTTGATCTGTTGTTTGATTGCTTCATGAGGTAGATTAAGTAAGAATGTCCCCCATAAGCTCAGGTATTTGAACACATTTCCACGTTGGCAGTGTTGTTCACTTCGGTTGGAGATGATGTAGGCTGGCTGGAAGAAGTGTGTCCTGAGATCCGCCTTTGAGAGTTCATAGCCTTGTCCCTTTACCAGCTTTCTCTGCTTCATGGTTTTGGTGGAAAATGTGATCTCTTATCATCCTTCCCCTGCTCTTTTGCCTGCCACTTTTTGCCATACCTCCTTTTCATAATGGACGCTTACCCACGGACTCTGGATACCAACTGCAGCTGAAATAAATGCTTCTTTCTATAGGTTGCCTTGTTCATGGTATCTTATCACAGCAACAGAAAGGTAGTAACATACTTCACATGTATAAGTCATGTGTTGAAATCAACATTTTATTATTTTATAAATTGAACAACTTTATTTTAATAAAACAAAGATAAATGTACAGATTTTAAGTATTTTTGCATAAAAGTATATGAATACATTGTTGTCAGTACTTGATTTTTTTGAAGGTTTGATAGTATGCGTTAAAATCTTACTAGTTACAATGAGCATAAAGTACATATAAAACAAGATGTAACCTGGAAATAGTCAAAGTTTTCTTGGTGTGTAAAGATTAAGCATAATGGTTTTTCTTTTTTTTTTTTTTTCAGCCTTTGTGTTTTCTTGAACTTCATATAGTCTGTGAGTTGTTTCTGGGGTGTTCAGAGTTTTCTGGGGTTAGTATCCAATTATCAGTGACTGCATGTTATGTCTGTTCTTTTGTGACTGGGTTATCTCACTAGGATGATATTTTCCAGATGCATCCATTTTCTTGAGAATTTCATAAAGTCGTTGTTTCTGATAGCTGAGTAGTACTCCATTGTGTAAATATACCACAATTTTTGTATCCATTCATCTACTGAAGGGCATCTGGGTTCTTTCCAGCTTCTGGCTATTATAAATAGGGCTGATATGAACATTGTGGTGCATGTGTCTTTGTTTATGTTGGAGCTTCTATGGGGTAAATTCTCAGAAGTGTAATAACTGGGTCTTCAGGTAGTACTATGTCCAAGTTTCTGACGAACCGCCAGACTGATTTCCAGAGTAGCTGTACCCGTTTACAACCCCACCAAATGTGGAGAAGTGTTCCTCTTTCTCCACAACCTCACCAACATCTGCTGTCATCTGAATTTTTGATCTTAGCCATTCTGGTTGTTGTGACATGGAATCTCAGGGTTGTTTTGATTTGCATTTTCCTGATGGCTAATGATGTCAAGCACTTCCTTAGATGCTTCTAAGCCATTCGATATTCCTTAATTGAGAACTTTTTGTTTAGCTCTGTACCCCGTTTTAATAAGGTTGTTTGATTCTCTGATGTCTAACTTCTTGAGTTCTTTGTATACCTTGGATATTAGGCCTCTATCTGATGTGGTGTTGGTAAAGATCTTTTCCCAATCTGTTGGCTGCCATTTTGTTTTCTTGACAGTGTTTTTAGCCTTACAGAAACGTTGCAATCTCATTGAGTGCCATTTGTCGATATTTAACCTTAGAGCTTGAGCCATTGGTGTTCTGTTCAGGAAATTTTCTCCTGTGCCTATGTGTTCTAAGGTTTTCCCTACTTTGTCTTCTAATAATTTCAGTGTACCTGGTTTAATGTGGAGATCTTTGATCCACTTGCATTTGAGCTTTGTACAAGGAGATAAGAAAGGGTCTATTTTTATTCTTCTGCATGCTGAGTGCCAGTTGAACCAACACCATTTGTTGAAGAGGCTGTCTTTTTTCCATTGAATGTTTACAGGTCATTTGTCAAAAATCAAGTGGCCATATATGTGAGGGCTCATTTCTGGATCTTCTATTCTATTCCATTGATCCATGTGCCTATCTCTGTACCAGTACCATGCAGTTTTTAGCACAGTTGCCTTGTAATATAGCTTGAGGTCAGGGATAGTGACTCCCATAGATGTTTTCTTGTGGTTGAGGATGTATTTTGATATTCTAGGTCTTTTATTGTTCCAGATGAGATTGCACATTGCTCTTTCCAACTCTATGAAGAATTGGCTTGGAATTTTGATGGGGATTGCATTAAATCTGTAGATTGCTTTTGGTAAGATGGCCATTTTTACAATGTTGATCCTTCCAATCCATGAGCATGGGAGATCTTTCCATTTTCTGAGATATTCCTTGATTTCCTTCTTTAGAGATTTGAAATTCTTGTCATACAGGTCCTTCACTTGCTAAGTTAGAGTCACACCAAGGTATTTAATATTGTTTGTGACTATTGTGTAGGGTAACTTTTCCCTAATTTCTTTCTCCAGATGTTTGTCCTTTGAGTAGAGGAAGGCTACTGATTTGTTTGAGTTAATTTTATATCCAATCACTTTGCTGAACTTGTTTATCAGATGTAGGAGTTCTCTGGTGGAATTTTTGGGGTCACTTATATACACTATCATGTCATCTGCAAACAGTGATGTTTTTACTTCTTCCTTTCCAATTTGTATCCCTTTGATTTCCATTTGCTATCTAATTGCTCTGGCCAGAACTTCCAGTACTATGTTGAATAGGTAGGGGGAGAGTGGGCAGCCTTGTCTGTTCCTAGTGGCAGATGTCCTGAGCACCTGTTCTGCATGCATGGCCCAGCCGGGTGCAAACCAAGTCCCTAAGGCAGAGTTCCTGCTCCCCTGAACCAATGGGGGGGGGCGCTCTCCATGTGCTCGGCCCAGACCTCTCTGTGCCCTGGCTACTCGCAGCGCAGTCTCACCAGGCCTTCCATCTCCGGATCTCTGCTGTTCCTCAGCATCAACATTTTAAATTATTTAAGATATACGGACAGAATCTGTAAAATGTGATAAATCTCTTTGCTAAAGTATATATATATACATACATACATATATATATATATATATATATATATATATATATATATATATGGTAAATCCCCATTGGGTACTAAAATTCAGGTCTTAAATGATGAAAAATAATTCAGAATTCATTTTCTCTAAAATCAAAGCTAAAAAACATAACAAAATGACCTATTCTCCAAGGAAAGTAGTTTCTGCTTATAAATTTAAAGTATATTAAATTAAATTTTGTGATTACAGTGGAATTCTTAACTTTCAGAGATGTCTGGAAACTGTATGAAAGCATAAGGTGTCAAAAGGCACAGAACTCCAGATGCCAATGTTTTAGCTTTTCTCACAATAGAAATTAAAATAAAAACTCAAGGTTTATGTCTTCTCTAGTTTTATTTTTGTTTCTGTGATCAAATATTCTCATCAAAAGCAACTTAGGGGGAAAAAGTTTTCTATTGCTTAAAATTCCAGGTTATTAATGATATTCTGCTATACTCCTAGCATAAGCTCAGCAGCACCCAACAACCTATAGGAGGAAATGCAGAGACCTACAACCGAACACTGGGCGAAGCCAGGGAAATCCTAAATAGAAACAAGGGGTGGGTAGGACTCAGGAGCCAGTGGAGTCAAGGCTACCACAAGAACTTGACTCACAGAATTGACTAAGCATGGTTCATAGGGGCTCACAGAGACTGAAGTGGCAGTCTCAGATGCTGTATGGGCCTTAACTAGGTCCACTAAGAACATGTATCTTATGGCTGTGTAATTTGATGTTCTTATGGGACTCCCAGCAATTGGAGTGTGTATGTGTGTGGGGGGGTGGGTCTCTGAATTTTTTTCCTGCTCTTAGGCTGCTTTTCTCCTACTGGGCTGTCTCATTCATCCTTGATACAAGGGTTTGTGTCCAGTTTTATTGTCTCTTGTTAGGCAATGATCTCTGGGAGACCTGGTTTTGTTTTTTTTTTCCTTGTTTGTCTGTCTGTTTTAAACAGTGAAGGGGTTGATGTAGGGGAAGAAGAAGGTGGGGGAAGGGATTGGGAGGAATAGAGGGACATGAAACTTCTTTTAACATATAATGTATAAGAGAATAAAAATCCAGGTTATAGCCAACCATTATAGGAAAGTCAAGGCATATATTCACAGAAGAAAAAAAAGAGCTGCATAAATCCTTTTCTGTTTACTACTCAGCTAGCTTTCTTTGCATTTACAAAGTTGTGAGTTCAGCCTATGAAATGGTTCCACCCACTATAAGTTGGGTCTTCTTATATCATTAACAAGACAATTCTCCACAGACAAGTCATAGCCCAACTCTATTGTCTTAGTTAGGGTTTCTATTGAGGAGAAGAAACACCATGACTAAAAAGCAAGTTGGGGATAAAGGATTACACTTTCATATTGGTGTTCATTATGGAACAAAGTCAGAACAGAAACACAAACAGAGCAGGATCCTGAAGGCAGGAGCTGATGCAGAAGCCACGGGTCAGTGCTGCTTACTGGTTTGCTCAGCCTGCTTTCTTATAGAATGCAGGACTATAGCCAAGAGATGGTACCACCCACAGTGGTCTGGACCGTCCCCCAATGATTACTAATTGAGAAAATGCCTTACAACTACATCCCATGGGAATATTTCCTCAACTGAGTCTCCTTCCCCTCTGATGACTCTAGGTGTGTCAAGTTTACACACAACCAGCCAGTATATCTAAGTAGATAATTCCTCGTTGACAATTATCTCCCCCAGCTGGCTTTAGGTTGTTTAATATCAACAATTAGAGTTAACCATCACAGTATTTTTGTGTGTTTTATTATTCTTACTGAGAAGGTAGTCCCTAATCTTATCTGCATTGCATTCTTGCTCCCTAACATTAGTAGAGCTGATGTTTAGAGGCTGCCCTTTGGGATGAGGATTGAGGACTATAAACACAGGCTTATAAAGAAATGGAACTACACACACCTGTAGCTTAGGTGCATCCTATCACTTGCGAGGGTGAAGTAGAGGAATCTATGTGGGTTCAAGGTTAGCCTCAGCTATGTGATCTGCTTTAGTTCAAAGGCAGTCTGGCTCTATGGTAGGCTCGAGGCCAACAGAATGAGACCCTGACTCAAAAAATAAAGTTCTTTTAAAATCAAGCAGCCCTGAGTTTTGATAAACTAAAGCATCCAGAAGCAATTATTTTAGATTCTCAGATTCCCATGTTAAAAATCAACGCTTGAAGCATAAGCTGACAGTATTATTGCATATTTCACTTAAGTACTTCCTGTACGTTTCTTTTCTATGTTTATAACAAGTCTCCAAGAGACACAGTGAGCTCCTGTGATAGGATTATGTTGCTTTCTGCACAATTCTTTCATGTGAGCACTTCAGAAATGTATCTCTTAGACAGTACTTGGGTTTAATCAAGTAGGAGAGCTGAGACTGTGTTAGACCATTGTGTATATGTTGGCTTAGTTAGTTACTGTGCATAATTTCCTAGTTGAGTTGTAAATCTGAAACGCTCATATCTTAAGCCTAGTTTAAGACTATCCTGGAAATAAAACCTTATTCCCTTCTATGTGTGCTTTTCATAAGTGTGCATGACCAATGGTAAAGTGTGCGTGCTCTTCTATACAGCCAAGCTCATGAAAACTTTTGATTAACCATGTGTTCCACATTTTCAAGTGTGTAAGCTTATCTTACTTATATAATTCTTTTGCTGATATTCACTGAGTAGATTTGATGCAAAGAAAGACAAACTATAGAATTTGATTAATTTTGGCAACATGTCTTGGGGGTTACCTTCATTTGTGTTATTTCTGCATTTGTAAGTTAACATGGTGTTCAAGAAAAATGTTACTGGGAGCTGAGGAGGAACTCAGTGGCAGAGAACTTTCTAGCAAGTATATGACCCTGGGGTTGATTCTCAGCATAGGAAAAAAAAGTGAAATGATTCTATTAATACTCTGTTTAAATACTCAGGGACTGGCCTTCATATTTTTATATTATAAAGCTTTGGTTCAACTAGGCAGTGATAAATCATGGTATTTTTTAAATAAAGTTTTGTTTTTAAAACGTTTCTAATAATGTAAAACTGTAATTTATATGTGTTTAATAGAAAAGTGGCATCTCAAAACTTGCAAAAGGGAAGAAGAAGAAAAGAAGACAGGAAACTGCAAATAACAGCTAACCTTTCAGCTGAAGTTTCACAGCTTGCCTTCCATTATTGAACCCAGACCACAGGTTTTAATTCTTGAGTGTTTGTATGGCAGAATCCATACACACATCAATCACTGGTACCCAGTGGCCAGAGGTGATGTCTGAGGGAAGAGCAAGTTCACAAGTCATAAGGCAGCACGTGTTTCATAAAACCTTTAAAAGAGGCAACAAGATGGCTTGTCATCACTGTTGTCTTAGTTAAGGTTTCATTGCTGTGAAGAGCCATCATGAGCAAGGAAGGCAACAGTTATAAAGGCAAACACTGAATTTGGGGCTGGTCAGAGGTCTAGTCATCATGGCAGGAAGCATGGAAGCTTGCAAGCAGATGTGGTGCTGGAGGAGGAGCAGCTAAGAGTTCTCCATCTTGATTCACAGGTGGTATAAGGAGATTGTCTGCCTCACTGGACATAATTTGAGCATTATATCAGACTTCAAAATCCACCTTCACAGTGACACACTTCCTCCAACAAGGCCACACCTACTCCAATAAGGCCACACCCCCAAATAATGCCACTCCTTATGGGCCAAGCATTCAAACATGAGTCTATGGGGGCCATTTCTATTCAAACCACCACATTTGTCATCTTGTATAGATTTAGGATCATCTAAGCTAGTAGATCTCAACCTGTGATTCATGACCCGTTGGGGATCACATATTAAATATTTACATTATGATTCATATCAATAACAAAATTATAATTATAAAATATCAGCTAAAGAACTTTATCATTGGAAATCACCACACATGAGAAAGTAAATTAAAGGGCTGCAGTCTTAGGAAGGTTGAGAACCACTGATCTTGGTGAATGGTAAGGTAGTTACTTTATGAGTGTCCTAAGGAAAAGTCAGGATATTTCCAGAGAGAATTAATTATGAGAGGAAGACTCATCTTAAATGTTGGTGGTTCCATCCTGCAGGCCAGGGCCCAGAGGAGTTAAAGGTGGTTATAAAGAAAGCTGGTTGAATATCAATATCCCTTTTTTCCTACTTTCCTAACAGTGAGGACTTTCCTCAGACACATCTACCTTCATAATGATCTGTCTAAAAGCACATAATCAAGCAACTGTGGGCTGAATCCTCTGAAACACCGAGCCAGAAATTTTTTTTTTCTACCTTAAAAGTTTTCCTGTCAAAAAGTTGGATCAAAGTGATACAAAAGTAATGAAGACAAGGGGTGAGGCAGGACATAGAAGCTTAAGAGAAATCCAGGTTTTGTGATAAGGATAGAATTCCCCATGGCACATAAACATGAGGATATGGAGACATGGGAATAAGAGAAACAGAAAAGAAGCAGATAACAGGAGAGAAAAAACATGCTGTCAAATGCCTAAGAAAGTTACTCTGGGTACACCATCTGCTGGCCTCTTAACTTCAAATGAACAGCTGAAAGTATGTCTGCGTTTGAAAGCCAGCCATTGAGACTAATGTTAGCTAGTGATTAGAAAAGAGGAATGTACTTACAAAGAAGCTAGAGTGTTGTAGCTTCCAAAAAAGGAAGTGCAAATCCAGAACTTGGAAGCCTCAACGACCAGCAGCAGAATGCATGTAGGTTTTCATTCTAGGATGGGGCTTTTTATTAGAATTGCCAAGGTCCTTTCTTCCCTCCAAAACTGGGTCTGGGAACTTAAATGTTCTAACACTGGGGACAGGCATTCCAACTAGCTCAGGTGAGGCCAAAGGCTCATGTCTTCACTAATCACCATGACTGTGTAGGCTGCATCTTGGGCTCACCCTGTGCTATGAACGTAAGTGGAAACAGAATGTGGTAGGTTCCAGAAAAAGGCAAACAGCCGAAAGCCAGATGCCATGCCAAAAAATGGAATTCTACATTAACTTTTACCTAAAATAGTGCAGCTTACAAGAATATTTATGTAAGTATGTAAAATTGATGTGTTTAATGCTAAAATTAAAGCTGAGTGAATTTGATCAGAAAACGATTCTTCTAGGCAAGAAGTTTTGAATGGAGATTAAAGAGCTTGGAGAGCACGGCACAGCTGGTTCAGGCGGAAAGAAGAATGCTCACAAAAGTTAAAAGGCAGGGGAAGATGATAGGGGAAGACATGATCAAAATATGTTGTTTGTTTGAAAAAAATTTCAATTAAAATATAAAGCTCAATGTGAGCACACCTTTTTGGAGCAAGAACAACCATTTTGCATGGCTAGCCCAATAAATTAGCCGTGAAGATGGAAGAGCATTCAGGTGAGTTGTACTAGAGCTGAGATATTTGTCACATGGGCAGAGATGTGAGGCAGGCTAGAGGAGAGGGATCAGAGGAAAACTGTGTTCCCCTCCCAACAGAAATGGGGATTTTCCAGGGGATACCTCCAGTGTAAGTAACACTTGTATGTTTTTCGATGACTCCAGGAAGCTCAGAGTTCCTTCTGTCACCACTGTCATGGCTATAGTGAAATTTCCATTAAAAAATCTTGAAAATTAGGAATATTTTGCTCAAAATACATGAGACACAGGAATGTACTCTGAAGAAGCATAACTACCAGACCCAAAATACTTGATTAAGTGGCTAGGTGTGGACCATCCAATATGATGGCTACATGTGACAATTTAATCTTAAATTAATTGAAATTCACTAAAATTTAAATTCCAGAGTCAGTCGGCCAGAGTCCACTGGTGGGGACAGAGCCCAAGGCCATTTCTTTAGCCTCATCTTCCTCCCTGTCCCCCTTGTTTCTACCTACCCCCGAACCCCAATTCCAGCTCTGTCAGCCTCCCACTATCCCAGTCAGGATGAGAATGTACTGCCTGGAACAACCCAGCAGTGTCTGGCTTTGTTTGTGGTCTAGTGGTCACCTCCCCTCTTCCCACCTCCCCTTGCCACCCCCCCCCACTTCAGTTCCTGTGCCTTGGAGGCCAACAGTGGGGAGGAGAAATTATATTCACAGCCCAGAAGATACATTCGGGTTTATTCTAGCACTCAAGAGGCAGAGACAGGTGGATCTCTGTGACTTTGCAACAAACTTGATTTACATACTGAGTTCTAGACCAGCCAGAGCTTCATAAGTCAAACACTTTTGGAAAAACAACTACCTGGACCCCAACTGCCCACGACCATGCCTCACTCAGAAACCTCCCCTCCACTGAATGGCATGGGTGAGCCATACACCTAGAGGCCCACTTGCAGCCACACCCTGAGGCACAGGAAGAGGTGGTCACCTAGAGGCCCATTAGCCACATGGCTCATCTAGAGCCAGACCCACTGAAAAGAGAGATGAAACTAGAAACTCACAGGGAGAGAGAAGCAGCCCGGTGTGAGTAGCCTGCCTGGCCACCTGAGGCCACGAGACTCATCTGTTATGTGGTGTCTTGGGCACAGAGGTGATGCTCACACTACCACCTCAAGCAGTCAAAGAGCTGGCTCTGGAGGCACACGTGCAGGTGAGTTGGCCCTGGGGCATGACCCTGATTCCTGTTGAAGGTGGCATTGGGTATCCTAGACAAAGTAGTCCTGGAGAGCTCGTGATGGGGGTGTAGATAGAAAGGGCTGGAAGGCTGGGCGCCTTAGCTACCATCCCGGCCCAGATCCAGGGCTCTGAACTGGCCCACTCTAAAATCTACATCACATAGGCTGTGACTTGTTAGAGCCTGTGAAAGGGACAGTCCAGCTGAACCAAAGCTGCAAGACATCCATGACACATGGCAACAACAGAATAACTGGGAGGAGTCCTGGTGAGGATTCAATACTGATGTTGTCACAGAAGCCAAAGACCTCAAACTAGACCAATGACTCACTGCAATGAGCGTTTGCAAGTGAAGATGTATAGATACACTACAGCTTCCATGACAAGATGTTTCCTATGCTTTGTTTTGTTTTGTTTATGTTGGTTTGTTTGTGTGTGTGTTTGTTGGGGGGGTTGCAAAAGTGGAGGGTGGGTATGAGGAGACAGGGTAATGAGTGGGACTGAGGTACATGATGGGAAATTGACACAAATCGAAAAGTTTTTAAAAATGTAAATTCCAGCCCTCACTTTCTAATCACATTTTATGAGCTTAGAAGCACAGTGGAGTTGGTAACTACTGGGTGGGACAAGGAATATCCTCACATTTTCATCACTACAGAGGACCTACTGGGCAGCACTGCTCAAGACTTGATGGGTGGATAGATGACTTGGCTGTGTCTTTAAGCACAGAGTATTGAACCCCTAAGGCAAACCGTGACCGAGGTATTTATAGTTTGGTCCTACTAGAAAACAACTGAGACATTTTAGAGATAACTAAGGAGATCTTAGTATTTGTTTCTAAAACTGCTACAGAGCTAAAAAAAAAAAAAAAAAAAAAAGTCCACATAAGACATGATGAAACTTCCAGGGATCTTGTCATGCAAAAGGAAGCGTAGGATTAGAGAGAAGAATCACAGCAAGGAACGTGACATGAGCCTGGCTATAGAGGAAAGTACCTTGGTCAAAGTGTTGGCTCTGAGGGAAGACATTGGGAGAAACAACTTGATCTCTCATCTTATCTGTCTTAGTAGCCGTTCCATTGCTGTGATACAATGCCATCACCAATACAACTTAGAAAAAAAAAGCATTTAATTTGCCTGTGGTTTCAGAGGACTAGAGTTTATGCCGGTGGAAGGAAGGCACAGAGAGAGTTCACATCCACAGCCACAGGCAAAGAGAGAGGGAGCACTGAGAAAGACAGGAGTCTTTTAAAACTCCCAAGCACACCTCCTCAGTAGCATGCCTCCTGCAAGAGGCCACACCTCCTAATCCTTTCTAAACATTTCCATCAAATGGGGACTGTGTGTACTTTGAGTAGGACAGACCCAACGTAATAGGTGCCTATGGCTCATAGCCAGGGTTTGGCATCCCAGATGTGTCTGCTCACACACATAAGAACACACTTGGCTTGTGCTATGCTAGTGTGTTCACTAAAGGGTTTGCTCTCTCACTGTAAATCAAAAAACTGGTAGTTTCAGAAAGAATTCCTGAACTTGCAAGACCAGAAACCATACCTCTTGATACAGGGCAGTTTACCACATTGAGGAACACAATTGTAAGGAAGATTTAGGATGCCTCCAATTGGTCTTCCCTGGATGAGGGTTCTGAAGCAAGTCATGGACTCAGGAACAATTTTTTTTTTTAACTCCTATCTGCCTCAAGGAACTGTGACTGTTTATTGTATGACTGTTTCTGGAGAGGTGTGAACAAACATTTATTCACTTCTGATAGGGCAACAATGACAGAGCAGACAAATGATTCCACCCAAGTGGAGATTGGTGACCCTGAGTTTACCCAATTAGTTACAGGAACCTGGGTGACTCAGAGGCACCTGTGTCACCCGAGAAGGCCTCCAGTGATGAAGACCATGGGTGATGAAGCAAAGGCCATGTGGCCAGCACTTCTTGTCTAATGTGTAGCTCACACTAATGAGGAATTTCCTCACTCCAGCCAGCTCTCTGCCTTTATACCCCTTGCAGTGGGGACTTTGGATGTCTTGTAGCTTTCTGGGCTTTTCCAGCCTTGCGAGTTCCTTCATCTTCAGCATGACGTTACAGTGTGGATGCTATAATTCTGAGGAAATGGAAGCACACACTATTCATGCTCATGATTTCTTTAAAACATCTATCTCAGTGCTGGGAAAACAGACGAGCATTTGTTCACCTCCTGACAGTTATTGTGAAGGCCTGTTGTACTGATTAGCTTTCGTCAACTTGAAAAGAGCAAATAAACAAAAAACCCTAGACATACCCAGGAAGAGGAGATATCAGCTGAGAACTGCCTCCATCTGTCAGGTACTTCCTTGGTTGCTAATTGATGTGGGAGGGCCCAGCCCACTGAGCAGTACAACCCCTGGGCAGGCGGGGCTGGGCTGCAGAGGAAAAGTAGCTGAGCGAGTCCAGGAAATTAAGCCAAATGACAGTGTTCCTCCATGGTCACTGCTTCAGCTCCTGCTACCAGATGTCTGTTCTGAGTTTCTGCTAACCTAGTGGAGGTGATTCCAAGAAATATAGGTTAGTAAATCCTATGCTAGGCCCGAGTCTGTACAACAGTCAAAAATGAAGCAGAGTGGACCTTGGAAGGAACTAACAAACACAGATAGAGATGGGTGGCAGGGCAGGCTCCTCCTCCCAGACAATGCACCAGATGTAACAATGGGAGAGAAAATCCTAAAGGAGGTGAGGAAGTAAGCCATCTGTAGTTCTATAGATGGAGACACGCCTTACAGTGTAGTAGGGTCTGTCATAGACATGACCAGAGTGTAGCGAAGGGAGGAACTGAGCGAAATGATCAGAGATTGACCATGGGAACAGAGTGGGGGTCAGGTAGGGTGTGCTAATAATTATCCATGAATGCTGATGATTTGCAGCCTGGCGTGGAAGACTGGTTCTTATAAAGATCTGGTTGATCTCCTGAGATGCTCACGGTGAGCATGTTGACAATAGAAATCCCACCATACATCGTTTGTGTTACCTAGCAAATGGCTCACATCCATTTGGTTCTGAATAAATGCTGGCAGACGGATCCGGAATTTCATTTGGTCTTCAATATGCTTCGCACACACAATTCAGTGATGCTTCTGTCCCAGCATCTCCTGAACTGCAGAGACCTGTGTCAGATCTAGCTGTCTCACGATAGAGAGGCTGAGCCCCTCAGCCCTGAGCAGAGATTGGCGTCTCATAGTGTGGAGGGCAGCTGCAGAGTTCAGCATCCGAAGACCCTGAGTGTGCCACCCTCATACATTCTTTCAAAGAAATGACAACCCGAAGACTGGGCTATTATGCCAAGACACTTTATTGAAATTTCTCAAACAAATCAGAATGTATAAGATAGGTATATACTCACATCGAAACAAGGCTTCCTATACCCCAAAGAAAAAAGAGGACTGTAGGCATAAAATATCTGCAACCTATTTTAATAAGCATTTAACCTCTCCTCTTGCCCACCACCCACCAGAGCTAGTGGAAGAGAAAAGTAGACCTGTTTAGCAGTAGGTTTTTGGGAGTGAGCTTGATCTTTGTCAGCAGTTCAGTCCAGTAGCAAACACCAAGTATGACCCAGCAGCTGCAGACCAGTCCTCTCGGCAGGCAGACACCAGACATGAACCCGCAGCTGTAATTCAGTCCTGAAGAACCCTGAAAGGCTCCCCAACTGATCTGTGGCCAAGTGGCAAGAAGCAGCAGGAATTTCACAAGCAGTTCTTTGGTGAGTTTCTCTCAACAGCAGTGTTAGCACAAACGGAGCTCAACAGTGCTCTTTAAGGTAAACCAATGCATGCCTGTCATTAGCTAAGAATCTCGAGGCAGAGCAAACCAAACAATGCTTTATGCTTCCTCACCCACTGACTGTGGGTCATAGTTATCCTGCATCAAGCATCCTTTCAAGTGTCTGCTGTAGTAAAACATTCCTTCACCTGTGTCTGCTTCAGGAAAACAATCTTTTCCGTGTCTGCTTTAGCAAGACACCCTAGCACCTGTGTGAGGCAGCGGACCATTATTTGACATAACCGACTTTCCAAAGAAAGCAGAACTTTCCACCTTGCAGGACTATGCAGGGAAATCAGAATTCCACTTTACGGTGTTGCTGTTTAGACTTGCACGATGTGTGGTCGAGGCAGCCGACTTCTTCAGACGGCTGTACTGTACGGAGTTTAGTGCCTCTCCCAGCTCTAGTCACGAATCCTTTCTCCTTCATCTGCTTCATCTCTTGATTGAAATCTCTTGATTTCTCTTGTTTTATCTCCCAGGTAAACCAGTCACACCTGCATTAAAAATTGTCCCCAGATGAACGACTAATTGACACTGAGCAGCTGTAATGAGGTACATTGTTTGCATAGACTGAGAAAAACTATCTTAGGTTTGTTTTTAGCACATTTAGTAGTGAGAACGATATCAGATAATATCTGAAAACTGCAGCAGTGATTTCTAGGTTTGTTGTGACCTGGCCTGGGGTCTCAATAGTGTGTTCAGCAAATGCTTGGATGCATTCATTTATTGGCTATGTAACTAATACAATCTTATGTAACATTTGCACAATGGCTATTGGTGGCAACCTGAACCCACCTTTGCAGGCCATGGCCGCTGGCATTTGGCTCAGAGCAAACTCTTCTTCCATTCGGATGAGTTTAACATCAATGTTCTTCATGTTATTGATCTAATTTCCCTCTAAATCTCTTCTGATATTTGCTTTTCCATTCAAAAGGGACCATGTTTCAGTTCAAGCCAGCTGCCCTTGTCCACGAATGTCTTGACAGGGCAGGACATAGGGTAAACTCCTCTTGTTGCCTTAACTTGGCTGTTTTCTTTAT
The DNA here is from genome assembly GCF_963924665.1 of Micromys minutus. Taxonomy (NCBI): domain Eukaryota; kingdom Metazoa; phylum Chordata; class Mammalia; order Rodentia; family Muridae; genus Micromys; species Micromys minutus. Next base: position 3,729,144 of record NC_137983.1, read on the forward strand.
GGAGGTAAACTCTTGTTCCAGAAGGGAGCTGGAGCTTTTAGAAAGATACATCACATGGCTCACTTGGAAACTTCAAAGTCCCATCAGAGATGCTGCGTTCTAAATGACTGAAGATGGGTTTAATGACTTTGTCTCTTTTATCCTCCTTCGCAGGTCCTTTCCAGGGAGCACAGTCCCGTGACATCACAAACACTCAGCGTTCTGTTCTCCACTGTTACCAACCAAAGGGGCCAGAGTTTAGGCCAGTGACGTGACTTCATCCAGTGTGAGCTACCCTGCTCCATTCAGTGACTGCTGAGAAACAACGCTTGTAGTCATGTAGGCAGTTTGATTGCTAAAACGAACCCCAAATCTTTCTTTCCTCAATGTCTGTCCTTAAGAAAAAGAGCTACCGGTCCAACAGTAAAAGCCAACAGGCTAAATGTCTTGCATTTCACTGTGATAAAAAAGCAAAAAAGACTTTTCCATTTCAATTATGGCCCCTTGTCTTTTTTGTTGTTGCTGTTGTTGTTGTTGTTTTATAACCTGAAATTTGCAAACTATTAAGAAAAGGAAAAAAAAGTCACCCACCGTCCTAGTTCATAAAGCAGATTTTTTTTAAACATTTGCTTCGAGCCATTTTAATATTTGTATCAATAGAGCCTTTGTACTTTACTGCCTTACATTATTGTAACATTATCTCCTATTCTGTAGTTTTAATGTCTGCATAATATTTCTTCTATTATGTTCTATAACCGTTCTCCATTAGTTAGCATTTAAATTGCTTCCATCCAGTTTTTCAGCTTAGTGCGCCCTGCAGTGAGCAACTATGAGCCCAGAGGTTTTCTTTCATTGTCTATCATTTCGTGGAAACAAGTTCCCAAAGCTAGAATTTTAGGTCAAATGGCATTATTGTTTTATGAATCTCTGCATTTCACCACCTTGCTTTCCAGGAAGTCATACTGGTTAACAAAGCATGCTGCTTACCATCTGAACAAGCTCTTAGATTGTATTAAGTTTGCAAAAAATAAATGGGATGTGTGCATGTGCATGTTCATTTTTGGAGACAGGGTTTCTTTGTGTAGTCCTGGCTGTGCTAGAACTTGCTCTGTGGACCAGGCTGGTCTTGAACTCGGAGATCTGTCTGCCGCTGCCTGCTGGCATGAAGGGTGTATGCCACCAGCAACAAAGATATTTTTACTTAGAATTGCATTTAAAACATATATTGTTGCTCCATTTGTTATTGATGGAGCTATTTTGAATTGTGTGTCAGACATACACATACGTGCACAGAAAGATAATACATCAAATGTTGGCGTCGAGGGCATAGTTCACTGTTACATTATATCCCTCTTCCTGTCTTCCTCCAAGCTGTGAACACCTTACAGTCCACCCACAGAGCATCTTAGCACTTCACAGGGACAGTAAACCCAGACACAATTGTTGAATGGCAGAGGTTATCAGGTGCAAGACTAATTCGCTATGGTAGAGGCCAGTGACTGGCATCACCAGTGTGTTGATTGCCTCATGCCATCCTAGAAGTAGATGGACCATATGGTAGAATCCTAGTCCAACAGTGACTCTTTAAAAAAATAGAATCTCACTTGTAGTTCAGGCTGCCCTCCAATCCTTAATCCTCCTCCTCAGCATCCCAAGTCGCAGGAGCTCCAGGTGTGCACCACTGTACTTGACTTGCGGATCGTTCTTGATGAGGGTCTTCCTGAGTGCCAGAGAGTAGGAACTGCACAGACAGCGATATTGGGGACTCTCTCTGCTCCCCAGGGCAGGCTGCAGAAGGCTTCGAGGGTGACACTTTGCTACTCCAGAGCCAAGTGAGAAAGGAGCTCATGATGCCTTAGTGTGTGCCCTACCTCTCTTTTGCTGCATCCAATCCCAACTCTCTTCCACCCAAACAGATGGCACCAACTCGCCGGAAGTAGATGGACATTGCTGTAGATACCTAGTCCCACAGTTCTGTGGGGCATATTTTATTCATTTGAATATTTCATTTTATTCATGTTTTGCCTGTATGTATTGCTGTGTGCTATGTATATGCTTGGTGCCCAAAGAGGCCAGAGGAGGGTGAGGGTCCTGGAGCCCCAGGAACGGATGTTACGGGGTTTGTGATTTGCCATGTGGGTGCTGAGAATCAAACCGAAGTCTTATGGAAGAGCAATAAGGTTACACTGCAGCAGAACCAGAAGCTAAGCATCATGGGAACTAGTGTTCAGAGGGAAAGAGCAAAAGGTATGGGGATGTGGGACAGGGCCTAACCACTGAGCAATCTCTCTAGCACTCAGAACATCATTTAAACATGTCTAAATGGAATCTTCTTTATAGCTTAAGCAGGTCTCAAATCCTCAGTCCTCCTGCTTCATCAAGCTAAGTATCGGGAGTTGCAGCCATGTACCACTGCATAAATAAATGAACGAGTAACTACATCCGGGTCTAGGATGGAGACATGGCACGTCCATCTTATCCAGTCCTTATCTTTTGCATAGGCGGGATGCTCTAGCCAAGAAAAAACAAGAGGATCCAGGTTACAATGCAGCAGAACCAGTAGCTAAACTATCGTGGGACTAAGGTGTCCAGAGGGAAAGAGCTTGAGGTACAGGGAGGGGTGTGGGACATGGTGGCTGGTCCTAGCTCTGCCTTCTAAAGACACTTGACCTTGAGTCAAGCCTTGGGTAAGCCAGTCACAATGGATGCTTATTTACAGAGAGGTGTTCTACACCAGTCTATTCAGAGAGCTGTTGCAAGGATCCCACTGAATAGCAGATCAGAAAAAGGCTTTAGAGATTTCAGAGTATTCTGTTAGTGCAAGACTTTTCCAGAAACATTCTGCTGAGGCCGCCATGAGGTAGAGAGTGCACCCACCTCCATTCTCAGAGTGCATCATTGTTATAAATTATATATATATACAATTATATATAATCCAGTTATAAACGCCATTAAATGTGTGGTTGATTTGGGTTCTCAGGGTGTTTAGTGGGTCGTAGGTAATACAGGTAACAAATATTCTTTCCTTAAAAGTTAAATTTCTGAATTCCAAATAAATACTACAGTAAGTGCTGAATCTTTAGAATGCACATGAAAGTTTCAATTTAGAAACATTTTATTCAGTTTCATCAAATAATAAATATTTATTTTATATACAACCTTTTTATATTTATTTTTATTTATTTACTTAAATGTGTGTTTTATACAACTACACATAACTTACATATTAAAATTTTTCTTTGATAAATCTTGATCTGCATGAAAGTTAACTCAGACACCTCCTGATTACCATTGGCAAGTTTACTCAATGAAAGTACAAAGGGAGAGCTGGGTATGTGCACACCTTTCCGTCCAGCACTAGAGCAGAGGCAGGCAGATCTCTGAGTTCTACGCCAGCCTGGTCCACAGAGTGAGTTCGAGGACAGCCAGGGCCACACAGAATAACACTGCCTTGACGAAGGATGAGAGGGAGGAGCAGGAAGAGGAAGAGAAGCAGGAGGAGTGGGAGTTGAGGAGGAGAGACTATAGGATGCCCATTTAAATATAAATTTCCAAGTAGACAGTGATTACTTTTCAGTCTAAATGACTAACATCTATTCGAGACATATTTAAACAAAAATATTATTTACTTAAAATTTAAAGTTAATTAGCATTTGGGTTTCAACCAACATTGCTGCCACTTAACCACAATGGCACAGCTTCTGGCCTGTGCTTGGGAACAAGTGTGTTTCAGTATGGTTTTCATATACTGGAGGCACAGGCATTTCCTGGTCCCAATAGTGGTAGCAGTGAACACTTATACTGGGACTTAAGGAAAGGATTTGAACTGGTTATGACGGCACAACCCTGTCATCCTAGCAGTAAAGAAGCTGAGACAGGAGGATGAAATGATCCCTTGCTAGTCTATATTAGATGATAAGTTCTAGCCCAGCATGGACCTCATAGTGAGAATAACTATAAATTAAATGAATTCAATAAGTAAGTTGGAATGGAGATCACATAGAGGGTATAAATATAAAAAGATAGCCCTTCAACTCCATAATTATTCTAGTGGTGACTTTGAGTTTCCGCATTGTGGTTTTTGTTTACTTTTTTTTTTTTTTTTTTTTTTTTTTTTTGCTTTGTTTGGCTTTTGCTTTTCTTTTTCTATTTTGCTTCATTCTTTTTCTTTTAAAAGTGATATAGGGGGATGGGGACTGGGAAGATGGCTCAGTGGTTCAGGCCGCATGTTCCCAGGGCTGCACACAGGGTCATCCGTGTAGAATGATCGTTGCTGTGAGCGGTAGTGTGGGGGTATCTAGGGGCCTCAGACGAGCATTTGTCTACATTCACAGAACCTGAAATCTGAACACTAAAGCGCTAAGGATCTCTACTTAGTTCTTATGTGAGGGTTCTATCATGTTCTAAAATTTTTTCGCAGGTGCAAAACAGCTCTACCCTGCCCTGGAAACCATGTCTTTGCCTCACTCAAAACCTGTGCTGGTCCTTCGATTTAGCCTTCTTTGGAGTTGTTCATTGGGATGGATGATGTCCTGGTAGTTATTTTAAGTGAAACTTATGTAATTGAAAGCTGTTTTGATTGGCTTACAGCCAGTTGGCGGTATATGATACAGCCTTTATTCCTTGTGGACCGAGCCTATGGGCTCTGATATCTTTTCTTTGCTGATTTTGTTTAATAAGCTTATGTTTTCATGTGTAATACGGATGTTGATTTTTTTAAGAGACGTATGTGCAGGAGACAGTTGTGACTACCCAGCAACCATCTTTCCCTTTTTCGCTAAAGATACACGAAATAAGATGTTTCTCCAGCAGGCGGCACTGTAGGCTTCTGCAGCCACTGGTTATAAGAACATGTCCTTGCTGTTCTGAGGATCAGAAATGAACTTTCTGTCTCCTTTCAGAGACAAAGCTAACTTTATCCTAGAACCCAACGGTGGCCCTGTGAGCCTTTCTACAAACAGATTATCAACTGGTATCAAGCCATCCAGAATATTGATTGAGAATCCTGAAGAAATAACGATTGGGTTAGCTAAGTGTTTGCAAGATCCACATTCTTGGTGAAGCCTGATGTCTCTTTCAGATATGCGGTGTTAATAGAGAGGATGCTAACCTGGTGGTGGGGTGGGGGGAGTAAGCCATGCAACTTAAGTACAAATAGAATTTAGGATAACACAGTGGCCCACAGTCAGGAGCACAAAGCTTTGTTCAGAGTCGCCCTGAGAGCTTATATTAGAAAAGTCTCTTGGCTCCTGTAGTGGTTTGGATAGGGTTGGCCTCATAGACTCCTGGGGTTGAGTGTTTGGCCCAAAGGGAGCGGCACCATTAGGAGACGTGTAAGTGTGGGCTTTATGAAGGAAATGTGTCACTGTGGGCGTGAGTCTTGAGGTCAAGTCTGGCCAGTGTGACAGTTCCTTCCTGTGGCGCTCGATTCAGCTCTCTCGGCTCCTCCAGCCCGTGTCTACCTGTCTTCCCGTGTTTCCTGCCGTGATGATAATGAGCTAAACCTCTGAAACTGTAAGCGAGGCTCAGTTTGATGTTTTCCTTTATAAGAATTGCCATGGTGACAGTGACTTGTAACCACACGTTTCATCTGTTCCCCAGTTCCCAAATAATGACTCAGAGGCTTCTTGTTAATAAATAAATCTCCAGGCCATAAACTCAGCTTGTTCCCTGACTAGTGTGTAACCTCTGTTAACCTGTTTGTACTATTCTGAGTCTGCCCCATGGATAGTTACCGCTTCCCAGTTCTAGAAGTCTGAATCTTTTCCCATGCCTGTTGCCCTCTCTCTGCTGGTTGTCCCATTTTCTGATCCCGCCTCAGCTTATTGGCCATCAGATTTTTATTGACAGGTAAGAGTACACAAGAGATTATTCCTACAGCGTCTCTTCATATCAACAAAATACCAACTAAGAGCATTTCATTCTGGAGTGTTCTGATTAGGGAAATCTGGGGATTCTGATTGATTAGGTCAATCTGGGGATTCTGATTAGGGAAATCGGGGGAGGATCTGACAGTCTGCTTCTTAGTCTCCATGGAAAAATTTGTTGGCTGCTCCTACTATCTGAGACCTTGCCACCAGCTTCTCCTAACTGCTTTTTGTCTTCTGGCTTTTGCGATTTGAGATAGGAGCATGCCATATTGATATGAGCTGTCGCATGCTCCTCTGTCCGTGCCCCCTACATCCAGACATCGCCTCCCTACGGAAGCAGTGTGGCTATGTTCCATGGAGAGACACCCCACCATCGAGACCCGCCTTCCCCACTATCAGTTATGGCACAGTGATGTCATAGCGTGGTTGACGTGGATCCCTCCCTAAGGCTGCTCTCTCTTCAGACACTGAGCCCCTTTCCTTTTCTATTTTAAGAAGTAGTAAATGTATCTTGGGATATTTTTTATTCAGGTCATCAGTTGTCTAATGATTTAGGTATCAGACTCTCCAAAGGAATAATCAATGAAATATGTTCACTGTGAAAGGATTATAATATGTTAACTTTGATGATTGAGTTTATTTATATTAAGGGAAGAGACCAGAATAAAAACTTCCTGGAGAGGCGTGGACTCTGAGCAGCCTGCACAAACATTCTCAAGGCACAAGCCAACAAGTACAAAAGCAAAGTCGCCCACCCTCAACAAACAGTGGGAAATCACGAGCTCCTGGGATGTCCTTCTGCCCTCTGTCCTCTGTTCTACTGACAGCTCCACATCCTCTAGGAGAGAGAAAATCCCTTGTTATCTATATGTGACATTTCAGTGTGACATTATAGTGACATGTAGTGTGAGCATTTGTGCAGCACCAGAGACCACATTTCCTGGTATCAAAGCTTAGATTATGCCCATCTGAATTCTCAGTAGCTCTTCATAAAACCAGTGGTCTGTAGTTGTCATATGAACCCGTGTTGTGTGTCTGCATGTGTGTACATGTATACGTGGATATGTGTACACTTAGGTACACATGTGTATGTATGGAAACCAGAGGTTGATACTGGTTATTTTTTCTATTCCTTGCTACCCTTTTTCAGGTAGTTTCTCACTGAATCTGGAGCTCACTGATTGGCTAGAATGACTGGCTGGCAAGCTCCATGGAGTCTTCTGACTCCTCCTCCTACTTCCCAGCACTGGGATAGCCAGGTATTTACTCTATGGCACATTCTTCATGTAAGTATCCAAACTCAGGTCCACATCCTTGTCCAGGAGGCACCTTACCAGCTGAGCCCTCTCCCTAGCCCCCAAATGTGCATATTTAATATGTACTTGCAGATGGTTTTGGTGTACAGAGAGCTTTAGGTTGTCTGTCTGGGTTGTTAGAACTATTCATGCACATGAGCATGAAGACATCAGGCCCACATGAATCCTCTCTTTTCTCCCCTTTTCAATTAGTTAAGTTATACATAGTAACCAGTAACTACTGAATCAAATACAAAAAAATACTTTTTTAAAGGCATAAAGATAGACTATGCATATTAATACTACATTTTAGTGCCACCTTGATCCCTTCATTTTTTGATGAAGAAAGAAGACTAGCAGGAACCAGAGATACTTGTCAGTGTTACTAGGCAGCATGCAATGAGGCTGGGAGCTGTCACAACCCTAAACTATATGAACTTGGGAAACATCTGGTTGGGAAGCCCATACTGCTCAGGGTGGCTACGATCCACAGTGGTTAGCAATATGGACTGGGTCAACTGTCATGAAGAAGACATTGCTTCTTCTTTATGTTCATGTTTATTACTAGAATGTTCTGTCTATATCAACATGCAGCACCAGATTCCCTGAAAATTTCCCTACTTCAAACTGTCCCCATATATATACATCACATCCTTTCTTCTTCTCCCTCTTCTCCCTACAACCTTTTCCAAGTGTCCCTCACTCTTTCAAATTCAAGGTCCCTTATTGTTTAATTATTATTGTTACATAAATGCAAATAAGTGAATAAATATATAAATACAACCTCTGAGTCCAATTATTGGTGATTGTCCATTATTTTGTTTTAGAGATGACCACTTAGGTTGGATAATCATTTAGGATGCTTACCTCTAGAGAAGACTAGTTTTCCCTTCCTTGGAAGTTTTTAATCGCCTGTAGCTTTTCATCTAAGGGTGGGGCCTCCTCTGACTTCCCCCATCTGTGTGGGCGTGTCATTTGGTATTGTTGTTCAGGTCTTTAGACAGCCATATCGTTGAGATGTTTTGAGGGTGTTTCATGTCATATCTAAAGAGACCATCTTGAAGCAGACTAGCTGGTCCTCTCACTCTTTCTACCCCCTTTCTGTGATGTGGCCCCAAGCTTTAGGCGTAAGAGTTGAGCTCTAGATGTGTCAGCTGGGACATGGCACCTCAGAGACAATTGTTCTCTGCACTGTAACTAATTGTAGATGCTGGCAATAATCTCTGCTGTGAAAGGAAGCTTCTCAGATCAGGGAAAGAGCTGTGATCTCTCTTTATACACCCGGTCTTTGGGTGTAAGCATGAGTACTTAGAACACAGTGAGGAATTCCACTGGATGTGAAAAGTGCCACCAGTAAGTTCCCTCTGAGATCTAGAACCTTACTAGCTGAGTGGTTGGCTAGATTTACAGTCATAGGCATGCATTCTCTTCTGAAGTTCATGTAGCTGTGTGTTTACTGCCAAGATGCAAGTCCTACAACCGTACCTTCAGAGATCTTTCTTTATTTGTCATGGTTGTGGTCCTTAGGCATTACAGATGCTTTTTTTCTGTACATCTTGCATAGAACCTTTTATTATTATACAATCTGATCATCAGGAAGAAAGCTTTTGGGTCCAGCTCAATTCCTCGAAGTCCTATGTTAAAAGCTCCTGGTATCCTCAGCGAAAGGGACTTTATTTCAAGGCAGTACTGCTTGGGGGAGTCTCTGGGCTCCTCTGATCAACAACCTGAAAGGTTTCTCATGCCAGTTACTGAGTTTTTTTTTTTACTAGTCAGTGGGTGTTGGGGGTACATCATCATTCGAAGTGTCATAACTATATTGTTCATCGCAAACATCCCTTCCCATGAAGAGCTTAGCTTTCAAAGGGGCAGAGGACTTTTTATCTGTGATCAGAAAGAGTGAGCTGTAAACCAGACATTTGGCAAAATGCAGTGGCCAGAAAGTAAAGTAAAGCTTTTGAACTTTCTCTTTGTCAATTTTGACCTTTCTAGATGAATCTTGGTTTTAAGAGGAACTAGAATAAATCAATCAGTATGTATAATAGAAAATAATGAAAACACTACCTGTCAGTCCATGTGGAACAGTTAAAGAAGAAATAGTGGAAAATGTAATACGCTTAAATATAATTAACAGGAAATTTAAAAACATTATAAATTAGGAGACGTCAGTTTTGTCTGAAGATTTGTCTGTAGAGAACAAAGCATGGCTTGCTGCAGGCGGAAATGAACCGCAGCAGACGTAAATAAGGACAGGCTGAGTCTCAGAAGTCAACCATTTTAAAGACAGGTGTGTGCAATATCCATTCGGATTCTTTGTTCCTCACTTCCTTTTCTACGTGGCATTTCTTTTTTTTTACATATAATTATGACCTGCACATGTGCACTAGAGGTAGGGGAAAGAAGACACATTTTAATACCCTCCCTTAAGGCTGCCCAAATAATGCCAAATAAGAATGCAAGACTCCGCCCTACCCAGTATGTGTGTGTGTGTGTGTGTGTGTGTGTGTGTTTGTGTATCTGTATCTGTGTCTCCATGTGCATGTAATTTTATACTTTAACTCATCAGCTCAAGACTGCAAAAATAGCAACTGAAGAAACAAAGTTCATGAAAGAAAACAAAACAGAATTCTTGAGAAAGAAGAGAAGAAACTGCTAAGGAAGATTAATGGCATCACAAGTCAGTTCAGGTAAATATTAGGGAAAGGGGTTGGAGAGAGAGGGGGGGTGGGGAGGGAGAGAGGGAGAGAGAGAGAAGGAGGGAGAGAAGGAGGGAGAGAGAGAGAAAGAGAAGGAGGGAGAGAAGGAGGGAGGGAGAGAGGGAGGGAAGGAGAGGGAGAGAGAGAGAGCTAAAATAGAGAAATGGTGCAAATAAACAAATATATTACGAAGAGAGAAAATAACTACTGGTGTGAAATTGTAAATTTTCAGGTCAGGAATTACTATTCTTAATGAACTTGAAAGCCCATGTGTATCAGAAAACTTACAAGAAAATGTAAAAATGTATAAAAATAGCACAGAGACTTTTTTTTTAAAATCGAAGAGATCACTAAGTATATAAGATTTATAATAGAATTGATACATTGTTCCTCCCAAGTAATATACAGGCTTACATGCTTGCAAGCATGCACACACACACACACACACACACACACACACACACACATACACACACACACATACACATGTCTATCTGTCTCTGGTGTTCATGCTCATGTGTAAGCTCTTCCCTTGCTATGTGAGGGATCTTTTAACTCTCTTCTTTAAAATGAATCATAGCAAAATGATAGAATGTCACTTATGAAATTAGACTAGAAGGAGACCATGACCATGACTTCCATCTTGATGTCATTCATTAATCTGTTTATAACCCAATTTCTGTATCTATATATCTCAGACTAATAAACACTGAGAATCCAAGACTTGTAGTTTAGAATGGAAGAGGATTTCTGAGTCCTTCCAAAAGCCAAGAGAGCCTGCCCACAGGTATCTTTCAACAGAGCCTTATTTAATACATTGATAATATCTTGTTTAAGATCCCAAGTCTGAAACACCTGAACTATGAGATCATTATACAAAAGTATTGTTTTAGTCCACTAAGTCTTGGAATCATTTGTTACACGGCAACACACACAAACACACACACACACACATATGCACATATACACAGACTGGTAAAATATATAGCTGGTTTTACTTGGGGATTCAACTGACTTAAAATAAATATTTCCTATTTCTCTTAGTTACTACTCTATTACAAAACACCATGATCAAGTCAACTTATAAAAGAAAGTATTTAACTTAGGAGTTCATAGACCCACATGGTTAGAATCCATGACTATCATAGAAGATAACATTGAAAAGCAGCCAGACAGGCATGGTGCTTGAACAGTAGCTAAGTGTTTACAGTTGATCCTTAAACACAAGGTGGGGGGTTGGGGGGGGAAGTGGACTGAGAATGGTATTGGCTTTTGAAATTTTAAAGCCCACTTCCAGTAACACATCTTCATCAACAAGGCCACACCTCCTTTTAATCCTTCCCAAACAGTTCTACCAACTGGAAACTGAGTATTCAAACATATGAGCCTATGGATGCCATTTTTACTCAAGCCACCTCAATATCTTCTAAAAACAATTCTCAAAACTAGAGTGAAAAATTTCACCTCATTTGTGAGGTTACTGCTATCACCCTATTATAAAGGTAACAAAACTGAACAGAGACATGCACATATCTTAAATGTACAGTTTGATGGGTATTGACTCTATTCACTCACACAAAATCTACATCAACATCTTTCTATCACTCAAAAAAGTTCTCTCAGCTCTCCTTCCAACTGATCCTCATTTTTACAGGTTGCAGTTCTGATCTTTCTTAGTTCATATTATTTGAAAATCTGATTATGAAATGAAATAATATAAGCAGGTATTATTTCATATCTGGCTTATTTTTCTCCATACTGATGCTTTTATCATTGATTCATATTTCTGCATGGATAAGTAATTTATTGAGTTTTTCACCATATTCTAAATAATCCATTGTTCCTGTATGCTTTTGGAAGGTCACCTGCATGGTTCACCTGTTTGCTAAACCACGAATACAGACATCTTACAGACAATCTTGTCTAACTTTTCATGTAGATGTGTCTTTGTTTCTCTTGAACAAATTCCTAATAGTAAAATTTTGGGGTCATGAAGTAAATCTCTATTGAACTTTGTCAGAAACTGTCAAAACATTCAGTTGTCCACTATTGTTAAACCATTTATTTGAAACAATAAAACAGGAGAGATTCATGATTCACATACTCACCAATGTTTAGTGCTTGTCAGTCTTAGATTTAGGCCATGGTAGAGAATGCAAAGTTTTGTCCTGTGGCATCCTGTGGCTTTTATCCCTTTTCCATTCAGGGATAATTGCTGCCTCTTTCATGTTCTTGTTTTCATCCACAGATATTTTATATGAAATTATGTTCAGGTCACAACTACTATTCCAGCTCCAACATTTAAGTTCTAAGACAATTTTGAGTATTTGAAAATTACTGACTAAGATAGGTAATCAACATAAAAAATAAAAAATAATTTTTTTATCTGGCGGCATTCAAGTTTTTTTTTTTAAAAAAAAGTGTTTCCATTCCTCCACGGTTTAAATAAATGGAGCCATTTCTGAAGCATTCATGGTCTTAGCTAAACCATTGAATTCCACTGATAAACCTGGTCGCAAGGTCTTTCTTATCCAGCTACTTCCTTATACCTGAAGGAAACACCAAGGTCCAGCTATCAAAACATCAAGACCCTGCAATCAAAATTTAATTTTTGGGTACACTGGCTAGTCTGTCCAGCCAGGACTTCCCTATTCACCCTAGAATAGACTTCCCATTTTCTTCTTAAACCCTGCTCCTGCAGACACCTGCTGCTGCTCTTGCCCAATGTAGAGGCAGCCCCTCCACCCCTACTTGTCCCTTGGGGGTAATAAGTAAGTATCCTTTCTGCTGAGAACTTGTTGTTTAGGTATGTTCTGTACTGACCCTGAAGCCTTTTACCCAAGGTACAACCACTGCAGGTGTTTGTTTGTCTGTTTGTCTGTTTGTCTGTCTGTCTGTCTGTCTGTCTGTCTGTCTGTCTGTTTGTTTGCCATCACTGCCCTGTGGATAAAAAGTACAACCACTAAATGAGAAAGCATTATCTCTTTTTTAGAATATTTATTAATAAAATTCTAAGTTTGGTTGTAACTTGCAAAATAAAATAAGTTTAAAACAGAAACACAAAACTGCATTCCCCCATGGTTTAGATAGACTTTCACTGGCTCTCTGATACCCATGACATCAAAATGAACAGATGCAGAAATTGGCATTTTCTACATGTACACTGAGTTGTCAGGTGAGTGCATTCTTGCTTTGTAATTTTTTTTTCAGAAAGTGTCTCAAGGATAAGAAGAACACTCCAAGACATCCTGAGCAGTCTTGTTTAAACGGAAGTGTCAGCAAATGCGCAATTAATCAGAATAATTATAAAGATGAAGAGAAAAATGTCCTACTGAGCCCAAGTCTTTGGCTCCCTGTATATATACTTCCTGTTCTCTTTTGATATCACTACAAACATAACATGAAGAGCAACTGAATAGAAATGAAGAGATGAAGACCACATGGTGACACATGTCTGTAATCCCAGCACTTTGGAGATAGGAGGAGGAGAGAGAGAGAGGAGGGGGAGGAGGGGGAGGAGGGGGAGGAGGGGGAGGAGGGAGAGGAGGGGGAGGAGGAGAATCAGGAGTTCAAGGCCATCTCAGCCATGCTACACAACGAGGTCGAGGCTAGCCTGAGCTACATGGGATCCTGTTTCCAAAACCAAACCAGTCAAAAGGAAACAAGTGAGATTCTGTTGCTTCTCCTTAGTAAATGCGAAGGGTGAGCGATTTGGTGATGAGCCAGAATTAAGGTTGGAAACCTAATCTTAAGGTCAACTCTGGCAAAGGTGCCTAAAGTAAGAAGCAGAACTCATCTCAATAATTACATTAATCACCACCCAAGACCAAAGCCCATTTCACCGTGTTCTTTTTTCTAGTAATCCTTTCAAACCCCTGATCTAGTTCTCTTCTGATACTTGTGTAGCTCTAGCTGCAGCTAAACTATAAGTCAGATAGCAAATAGAGATGATGCTGTTGGCTTTGAGCTTCCCTCTCTTTCTTTTAAGAATCGCAAAGAATAACTACACTTAAAGAACAAATTGATTCAAACATTGAACCATGGCTGCCTATATTTTAAGCACAAACTCCTCGGGCTTGCGTTTTTATAATAGCAAGTGTTACTTCGTGACAGAATGCAACAGTAAATCAACACAGCTTCAAAGAGAGGCACTTGGCCTTCAGAACACATCTTTGGTTTATGTAATATAAGTAATTGGTTTTTATTAATAGCATATATTAATATAGTAACATTAAATTAATAATCTTATTTGTAGACTTTTACTTTTAAAATACTAAAGGAAATACTATCATTAGAATGTGGTTTCTCTTACCCATAATTCAGTTATAAATACTTGTCATGGTACCTTTCAATATAAAACAAAACTGCCTACTTTCTGCCTCTGTAAAGAACACCCTTTAAAGACTGACATAAAGAAACTTAAATAATGTGTTCCTTTTAAGAACAAAATCCAAGACTGAGAAAAAAGGCGAGGTGAAAATATTTTTAAATTTAGGTTTTGGACTTGGACATTAGGAAATTTTTTAGTGTCTAGAGTAAAATCTATGTGCTGATTAATTTTTTTTGTCAGATTGACACAAGCTATGGTCATTTGAGAAGAGGGCGTCTCAGTCGTGAAAATGCTACTGTCACATTGGCCTGCAGACAAGGCTGCTACCACCCTGCAGGGCTCCTAAGTGACACACTGAATCAGGCTGAGAAAACTATGGAAGCAAAGTATTGTCTGGATCTTCAAGCTGTGTTTCTCTGTGGTCTCTACTTTAGCTCGTGACTACAGATCTTGCCTGGAGTCCTCGCCTTGATGTGCCTCAGTGATGGACTTGTAAGATGGAATTGGAAGATGGAATAGAAGCATCCCTCCCCTAAGTTAGCTCTGGTGTTTATCACAGTTATACAAAGCAAACTGTAATTTTAAAAGTGTTTGTTATAGTCAATGTTCTGCTTTGAAGAGACACCAAGCCAATGGCAACTCTGATGCAGAGAAGCATTTAATCGGGGCTTGATTACTGTTTCAGAGGCTTTATCCAGTTAACATGGAGTAAACCGTAACAGCATGAGGTAGACATGGTGCTGGAGAAGTAGCTGAGAGTTCTACATCTGGGTCTATAGACAGCAGGGAGACAATGAGAGAGAGAGACAGAGACAGAGACAGAGATAAAGACAGAGACAGGCAGAGACAGAGAGACAGAGAGAAACAGAGTCTGGCCTGGATCTTGCTGTGTAGAACAGACTGGCTTCAAGTTGTAGCAATCCTCCTGCTTCCAAAGTGCTTGAACTGCAAATGTATAACACTATGCCCAGTGTTATACAAAACACTATACAATGTATTTTGTATGTTTTTGTATATGTATATGCGTATGCATATGTGTATGTGTTTATGTGTGTGCCTTCTCATCTGTATGAACACTGCACACACATGCAGTAACAGAAGAGACAAGGGTGTTGCATTCCCTGAGACTGGAATTACAGGCAGTGGACCACCATCTTAGTGCGGGAACCAAAGCCAGGCTCTCCTGAGAGCAAGCAAGTACTTTTATCTGCAAACCATCTCTGCAGCCTACACTAATGCATTCTTGGTGGCAGAAGACATTTCACTGAGGTGCTTTTCAGTTTTCTTCGATTGCTGAGATAAATACAACGACCAAAGCAACTTGAAGAAGAAAGGATCTGTATTCCTTACACTTTCAGATTACAACCCGTGATGGTTTGTATATGTTTGGGCTAGGGTGGTATGGCTTTGTTGGAGTAGGTGTGTCACTGTGGGTGTGGCCTTCAATACCTTAGTCCTAGCTGCCTGGAAGTGAGTCTTCCACTAGCAGCCTTCAGATGAGGAACTCTCAGCTCTGCCTGTACCATGCCTGCCTGGATGCTGCCATGCTTTCGCCTTGATAAAGGACTGAACTTCTGAACTGGTAAGCCAGCCCCAATTAAATATTGTCCTTAGAAGAGTTGCCTTGGTCATGGTGTCTGCTCACAGCAGTAAAAACCATAACTAAGACAGAAGTTGGTACCAGGGATTTGGGTGTTCCTGTGAAAGGTCTGACCATGCTTTTGTTTGGAGGAATGTAGGTTGGGGACTTTGGATTTGGACAGCAGTGGGATGCTTTGAATGGGGCTTAATGGACCATCCTAGTAGACTTTGTTGCTGAGAGTAATTTGAACTTGCAGACCTGACCCAAGAGGTTTCCAGGGAGAAGAACGTCAGTATGTGGCATAGAGACTTTTTCTGGTATTTTGGTGAAGAATGTGGCTGCTTTTTGCACTTATCTGAAGAGTCTACCTGAGGCTAAGGTAACAAGATTTATATTAATTGACCGATAAAGAAAGTCTCAAAAAAGCTCAGAAGAAAATTTGTTCTCTGGTGAAGTCTCGTGAAGAGCATTTTGAACAAGTGTAGCAAGCTTATAAAGGAAAAAATAAATACATGGTTCAAGTATTAAAAGGGCACCAGAAAGTGAAATGGAGCTGAATCCTGTCCTGTGTTCTAGGAAAGAGCATATTAAGGGAGTGGGACTTTGAGGCAAGATTCTATCCAGCTAAATTTAGATCCAGGCATGGGGGTGCACACCTTTAATCGAAGGAGATAAAGCTAAACATTTCTCTGAGTTCAAGGACAGCCTAGGACAGAGCAAGTTGTAGGTGAAAAAAAAACTTTAAATCCAGGCTTGGTGATGTACACCTTTAATCCCAGGAGACCTCGTGCAGATCTTTGTGTTCAAGGTCCATCAACAGAGTGAGATCAAAGACAGCCAAGTTTAGGCAGAGAAAAAATTGGAAAACAGGAAGCTAATGATAAGATAATAGAACAACCATGTGGCTCTGGCTTTAGAGTCAAGAATGGAAAGGAACTGGGACAATTGGTGCTGGTCAGCTGGAGCTAAGAAATTAGTGGTGGCTAAGAAGAGACCAGCATCATTGAGGTGAAATCTTCTGGAAACTGTGTTCCAGAGATAGCCAGGGTTGTACCTCGTGCTGAAGCTGGACTTGGTAATGTGTAAGAGTCACCCAGGTGACTAGTTTTGAAGCCATGAAGGGGTCATGAGGAGCAGCTGAGGCTCAGCACTGTGAAAGGCCATGTAAGGCAATTGGTGAAGGTGCAGCCCAAGTTGCAATTGACAGCCCAAGAAAGAAGGGGTCATGCAAAGGAGTTGAGGCTTGGCACCATGAAGAGAGCCTATGAGAGACTGTTGGTGAACCCTAGCTGCAACAGAAGCTCAGAGTGTATTTGAGATGCCAGTACCATGGGATGGTCACCAAGAACAGCAGCAATGGAGTGGATCAACCTGAGCTTAGAGTGCTACAGAGGGCAGAGCTGGAGAAGAGATGAAGTCCTTTGGAGGAGCCCAGAGGAGCATGTGTGCATCCCAGACACTGAAACAAGAAGATGTAACATTGAAGTTGCCTTGAAAGCCCCAAGATGTTCGAGATGCCAGAGCCGTGGTCTATCTACCAAGGAAGGCTGCTAAGGAGTAGAACAAGCCCAGGAGAAAGAAGTTTGCTGTAGTCAACAAAGATGGAAAAGGAGTTTGAGATCTGGAGACCCCTTTGACATCAGACATGGAGATGCAGAGTTTGGAGTTTGCCCAGCTGGTTTCCTGTCTTGCTTTGAGAATTACAGTTAAGTGATGGGATGGACCTCAAATGAGAGAGACCTTGAGCTTTGGATTTTTAACATTGTTGAAACTACTATAGACTATGCGGGCTTTGGGAGTGGACTAAATATATTTTTCATTATGATATGTTTAGGTATGGCCTCCATAGACTCATATGTCTAAACAAGCCTATGGGGGTCAGGGAGTGGGATGTGATGGTTTGTGTATGTTTGGGCCAGGGAGTGGCACTAATAAGAGGTGAGGCCTTGTTGGAGTAGGTTTGTCACTGTGGGTGTGGGCTTTAATACCCTCATTCTAGCAGCCTTCAGATGCAGATGTAGAACTCTCATCTCCTCCTGCACCATACCTGCATGGATGATACCATGCTGTCACCTTGATGATAATGGACGGAACCTCTGAACCTATAAGCCAGCCACAGTTAAATGTCCTTATAAGAGTTGCCTTGGTCATGGTGTCTGCTCACAGCAGTAAAACCCTAACTAAGACACAACTTATTACTGAGAGAAGGCAGGGTGGGAACTCAAGGCAGGAATGTAGAGGCAGGGCCCATGGCTGAACACTGTTTGCTGGCTTGTTCTTCAGCTTACTCCCAGGCTCATGATTAGCCAGTGCTCTAACACAGCCCAGGAGCACCTGCCTAGGTACGGTATTGCTCATAGTATGTTGGTTCCTCTGCATCAATGAATAATCAAGACAGTTCTCCCCAAACTATGCCTACTTGCGGGTCTGATCTAGATAACTCCTCAAAAGATGCTTTCTTCTTAGAGGACTCTCATCCCTGCAGAGCTGATCTTGCTACGTAAACCCGGTACGTTATCTTCTCTAGTAGTCTGCTGCGGTGTGTCTTCACCATCCTCAGAGGTTACTTCAGTCATAAGAATCATGGTCATTACCTGTAGGGAAGGTATTCCAGAATGAGTGGAGAGCAAACTCACATCTAAGAATGGTTCCAGGACGGCTCATCTATACAATCCTGGACTACAGGAATATTCAACCCCAACGTTCTTATTTTATCAGAGAAAAAGCTTCACAAGCTTCCAAATGTCTCATTTGTTGGATTATTTTCTTCTAGCATTTTCCTTACAGAAGCAGCAGAGGAAGAGGAACTACAGGCCCGAGGCTTCCTGGCACATTTACACCAAGATTCAGTCCCGTAATGAACAACTAAACATGTTCTGTAGAAAGTAAAGTAGAATCTCTGGCTCATCTACGGTCCTTTTCCCTCCGAACCTGTAAACCAGCCCCAGTAGGAATCACTGTTATAGAGCTTGTCATTAAAGAAACCAGGTGAGGCCAGTTCAAGCCAATTTCACTTGCCAACTGAAAACATAACAGTAGGTTTTCTTGTGAAGTAACTCTTTGGTGTGGGTACTGTGGAACTGGTAGCTTCTGGCATTATACATACCCATCATGGCCTGTTTTGTCCCTGTTCTTCCTCTGAAAATGTGTTTGTTTTAAATCCTCTTTTCTCTGTGTTCCAGGAAGAAGCGAAAGCACAGTGAGGTTACTTAGGAGTTAAACTAAAGGAAGTCACCAGCATTTCCCAGGGCCCCCTTTCCTATGGTACCCAGATGGCAAGAGGATGTCACCAGCATTTCCCAGGGCCTCCTTTCCTATGGTACCCAGATGGCAAGACACTGACTGCTAAAGCATCGCTACTTCCAGGCAACGATGCTCTGCCCATTTGCAGATGATGTCCTGGGATTATCAGCTTTTTCATGTGCAGAAAGTTACCTCAAGGGATCTGCTCTGTATTACCAACCACTGGGGGTGCCTGAAGAGTTCCCCAGCTCCGGTCCCACGACTCTCTGTTCTTTCCTCCACACAGATGTGCATCATTTTGCCGCAGAGCTCCAGTCTCTAATGCCACCTCCTACACCAGATGTGACATGGTCCCAACAGGATGACATCTCCCAGTAGGGCAGCAGCTCTTCTACCATCTAGCGTACCAAGCTTTGGAGCTATTCTCAGGTTTATGGGAGAAAGAACTGGTGGACCAGTGAAATGAGGCAGCCGTTTCCAAGACAAGAGGGCTAGTATTCAGCATGCACACATGGACCGTGGAGGTATGCTATGTCCTTACCATATGCCCCTGCACCCAGGTTCCTATGAAGCTCTGGCTTGGGAAGGTCTCCAGCAGTGCTTCAGGCCTGCTACTGCCCAAATGAGAATGCCTTACCAAGCCACCAGTTTCTCCCATGGTCACTACTACTCTTGCTGTGGCAGCAGGGTGGAGTCACCAGACACAGGGACTGCTAAGCAGCAGCACTAAGCAGATGGCACATGTATTCTCTTGTTCTGCATCCTCAGCAGCTGTCTATCATTACACATCCTCCTGCTTCCTTCCCCTTTTCTGCACGTAGCCCAGTGTTGGAACTGAGTCATCCTGGGCTACCTGCATCTGTACTTCTCCCACCGAACTTGAAAGTCCTCTCAGTCCCCGTCCTGGTCAGCAGATTCTGCCACCATGCCCAGCCTCAGTCCTTTTCCACTATAGTTAGGTAGACTCTGGAGAACTTCGAAAATATCCAGGGATAAAACTCACCCATATAGCACACACAAGAGAAAACAAAAGCTATTCCTTCAAGCCTTGCTGTAGTAAGAGTCAGAATCCATCACTTGCCGCAGAAATGCACAGGAAGAAAGGATGAGGAACTTTTCTGTCGGGGGCTCTGGTAAGATCCAAAAGGCAGCATCCCATAGGGGCTGTTTTGTTTTCTCATTTTTGATCCCATATAGCAATTAAATGGGGAGGACAAGCATGAGGAAAACATACCATAAATCGGCAAAATTTGACCCTTTCTTTGGACACATTGATGGTTTTATTTTTTTATGAGTAGACTAGACATTATCTCTCCCCAATCCTTCATTCCACCTGTATTCCTATTACTTCTCCAGGAGAAAGTGGTTAGTGTCTCTAATGTTCCAGATTCAAGGTTTTTTGAAAGAAATACTCCAAAGACCTGAAATCTGGTACAGGTAACCTGGGCCCAGGCCTTAGAAGTAGCCTGAGCAGTTTGGTTTTCACACGGTGAGTTCAGAGACCCAGTTTAAGCTTCCCTTGCCCTTATCCCGAGTTCTACCATAGTGCAGACATCCAGTGGCTATAGAAAACTACATATTGGGGATGAGTAGGAGGTATCTTGGTTAGTAGAGCATTGAGTAGAATATACAAAACCCTAGGTTTAATCCTTAACACCACATAAACTAAATGTGACGGTGCTTGGCTGTAATCCTAACATTCCAGAGGTGGAAACAAAACAGAAGTTCAAGGGTGACTTCTGCTATGGTAGGAGTTTCTAGAACAATCTGAGATTCATGGGATCCTGCTGAATGAAAGGGACAGGGAAGAAAGGGGAAAGGGGAAGAAGGTTAGGAAGGAATAGAGGAAGGAGATGGCATATGGTCTACACAGCCATCACTTAATCTCAGGATTGAGTTGGAAACATAGTATGCATCACATGCAAGTCTTTATATTTTATACCAGGCAGCGTAGGATGATGTGGGCATTCTGTAACCATAAATTTTGTACTAATTTAATTTCTGTATTCATGCAGCCCCCCAGATTCACTTGGATGTTCATCATGGATGTTTCCTTGTGGTTCTGTTGCACCACGATATGGGAAACAAGTGATGCCCTGATACCCCAAGCTTCTGTACGTCCATTGCAAATGTAGCAGTGAGGAATAAGAACTCTGCACTCACCCTCTGTCTTCCCCAGTTTGCTGAACAGTAAGTTAAGGAACACGGGTGATTCACTGAGTGCTCTTTAGTTTGTTCTGTCAGCTGTTTATTAATCTGTAGCTTCCTGCTGAGATGCGGGGTGTGCTTTTTAAAGAAACCTTACACAGCACAAGTTTTATTTTGGGACCGGACACACTACTATACAAAGAGGATCTCTGAGTGTTTTGGTGTCCCACAAGAGGGTTTCTCGAATCTAAAAGCTTTGTGATCACTCTCTGTGTGCCAAGCACTGTTCAGTGAAGTGGTAGTGCATGGATGAAAAAACTCCTCAACTTCAAGAAAGTAGCCATCTACTGAGGGAAATGACTGTCCTAACGTGGGTAAGTACAGTCTTGACATTTAAACTTAAAGAAAACTGGAAAATTCTGGGGAAATGGAAGAGTGATTATCGTAGAAGACCCTAGAAGAAATATTGAGAAAGACTTTCAACTAGTGGGTATCATAACAAAACCATTTCATTTTGGTGACAGTGGGGATGACAGAGTAGACACGGAAGAGCTTGAGGGTAGGACGAGGCCTTTATCCTAAGAATCTCTGCAAATCGTTTAGGCAAGAGGCACTGAAGGCCTACTTGGAAGCACAAGAGAAGACGTGGTTAGGAGAGTTGAGGAAATTCTAATTGTTTTAAAGATATGTAATAGGAGGATATGAAGAAGAAACTGAGTCAGGGTGCTGGCTTAGAAGTCATGGTGGAGATGTTGTCTTCAAGGAGAATGGAAGAAGAGAAGCATGTTGGGTGATGTCTGTGGAGACAATAGACTCATGCTGGGAATTATTCATGTTTTGGTGCCACCTGAACTGTAAGTGCATTATTAGGTGCCATCTGGATCATGTAGGAACATCATTTAGCACTGGATATTGTCATTGAACGTTTAAAAAAAAAAGTATGGTCTAGAAATACGTAATAGACTGACATCTACCAACTTGGGGACTTTTTATTTCTCCATGGAACTTCATAAATGATTGCTTCAAAGATATACACACGGTTTACTTTGAAAGTGTCATATAATGTTGGTACACTCCAAATCACAGCGTTTAAATGGTGTCAGCTTCTATGCTGGGTAGATGTTAAAGGAGAGAGCAGTACAAACTGAATATGATCCATTAATTGACCTTTAACTGTGAATGCCTACACGCACACATTACTTGTCTTTCACGAGAGAGTTTTAAAAATATACTAGCCATCTATTGGAAACTGATCATTTCAGCTAATCTGAGAAGTGCTATGAGAGGAACCTTTTCCCACAGTAATGCATATACTAGTCCCAAGGAAATAAGCAAAAAATAAGACATGGCTTTTACCCGACTAGATGAAAAACTACAGAATATCTTTTACTGAGTGTGTTCTGTGCAATAGGGAATGTAGACAGAGCCTTAACCTAAACCTAGTCATTAATACCAACACGAACTCTGACCCCCAACCCTGACAAACCTAAACATAGCCCTAGTTTTTACCCTAAATGCAGCATAAACTCCAACTCTAGCCTTAGCCCCTTTGTTGTTCACTAATTCTAACCTTAACCCTATACCTGACATTTTTTTTGGTATTAACTGGAAGTTCTTTTGGT
The DNA here is from genome assembly GCF_963924665.1 of Micromys minutus. Lineage (NCBI taxonomy): Eukaryota > Metazoa > Chordata > Mammalia > Rodentia > Muridae > Micromys > Micromys minutus. The sequence goes on from NC_137983.1 coordinate 3,751,909, forward strand.
CTCAACTAAGTAGAAAAAACTAAGATTTGACTCATAGATTAAATAAGTAATCTAAAAGAAGGTTATGACCATTCAGTCTTTAACAACATAGCATTGACTTTTCTTGGAGACAGCCATGGGTATATTTTCATTCCTAAATGTCTACGAGACACACTTGATTCTTCCCTCTGACATCAGTAGATGTAACAGAGGGGGGATTGCTATAAAAATTTAAGAAATATTCCCAAGAGGCAAAATTTGAATGGAAAATATACTTTCATATATAGTTTTTATATCTTATACTTGCTAATCTTAATTTTAGACTTCAAAAAACTCCCCAAAGTGCAAGAATTTTTCTATTCCTAGAACTTTCCAGAAGGCTAGGTTCACAAGATCTTCTACTTAGATTTAAATCGCAATGTGATTCTACCTAGATCTTGCCAGCTAGAATTTATCTAGCTTAGACTAGTGATCATTAGGGTAGTGTGTGGCATTGGGCTCTGGGTTTTATGGCCATGCTGTAGGGAAACATGCTGTTCTGCATTTAGAAACACAGCCAAGCTGAGCAAGAAAAATGCTTACCACACATAATATAATACAAGAGCAAATATATTGAGACAGACAAAATTCAAACTCATAATTCGAAGATCATGAAAACAGAAATGATCGTAAGTGCTCAAATATATGGTATAAACCTAGATATCAAAATGTCTCAAAGTTACAGGTACTAATGAATACAAAGACAACATTTTCTTTCATCTGTATAACATCGGACTTGCCACAATGTTATAGCACATACTCAGTTCTTCCTAGGTTCTTACAAGGTTACAAAGAGCATCATTATTTGCATATACAGAAACACACTTGATGGAACCTCTTACTTCCCCCTAGTTACCCAGCAAGAATGGCAAGAGATTTGAATTCAAGTGACACAATTTTGAATTTAACAGAAACTTGTTGTTTCGCACAGTAGATAAGGCTTAAACTGTGCCGAAAGGGACCGAGGAAAGCTCAAAGGGTAAAGCAAGGAAAGCCATGTTGGAATGAGATGGAAATACGGGGAAGATGGGAATCTCGGGGCAGGATTGCAGATGGACAGACAGCAGAGATGTGAAGAAAAACCAGAGGAGATGTGGCCTTTGGGTGATGACATTTCAGGTAAGGTTTCATAGAAAAGTCAGAAAGTGAACTTACAAAAGGTGGTTCTAAGAATGGTGAGCAGAGAAGACTAGAAAACAAGACCCAGAGGCCAGAAGGGTGGCTTTCATGTGTGACATCAGGGAAGAGCCTGAAATGTGGTACAGGAGAATTGGACTAAATCGGCTTACAGAACAACAAAGGGTAGGATGCTGTGTACGTGCAGGGGCCAAAGGACGTGGAGAAATGAAAGAAGTCCACATTTTTTATAACTAGCAGGGAAGTCATGTGCTCTTTCTGGGTCTCTGGAAGACAGATGGGATGGAGGTGAGAGCATCCTCATGCAGAAGGCCCAGCATCCTGGACCACACCTGGGATTGTTACATGAACCCAGCACTCCTAATGAAGAAAAGAAATTTTACAATGGCATGAAAGAAGATTTTTTTTAAAATAACATTTTTTCCAATTTTCCCTCAAACTGGGAAGTATCTAAATCCTGTACAGTGGAAGAGGAGTTAAACAAATCAGGAGTGTTGTGTTGAAATGAAAACTTTATTGGAAGGACATGAGGTCATAAATGATAATAACAATGGTGTGTTGAAAGAATAAAGCAGATATGAAATTATCAACATATCGTGGAGGTGATGAACACAGATGCCACCCACCACCACAGAAGTACTGGTGGCAATTAATAGCCACAGGAAGGGAGAGAAATTAGTTCTCCTCAAGGTTGTGGCCTCTAGAAAGTCTACCTTGCTCAATGGGAAGCCACACATCCAAGAGCACAAACAACTCCTTGTTTTGTTTTGATTTGTTTTTTAAAATGACATGAAGTTGGGAGGGAAGTAGAACAAATGTGGGAGAGGTTCAAAAGTATGTATAAGATTAAAATACAATGTAGAAAAATTCTTTTATTATTCTTTTAAAAATTTTATTGGATGTATTTTATTTACATTTTAAATGTCATTCCCTTTACCAGTTTTTCCTCCATTCCCATCCCATCTCCCCTCCTCTGCTTCTATGATGGTGTTCAATCCTCTCAACCACCCACCTACCCACACCCTCCCACCTCTCCACCCTGACATTTCCCTATACTGGGGCATCGAGCATTGGCAGGACCAAGGGGTTCCCCTCCCATTAATGCCCAACAAGGCCATCCTCTGCTACATATGCAGCTGGAGCCATGGGTCTGTCCATGTGTGCTCTCTGGATAGTGGTTTAGGCACTGGGAGTTCTGGTTGGTTGGTACTGTTGTTCTTATGGGGTTGCAAACCCCTTCAGCTCCTTCAGTCCTCTCTCTAACTCCTTCATTAAAGACCCTGTTCTCAGTTCAGTGGTTGGCTGTGAGCATCTGCCTCTGTATTTGTCATGCTCTGGCAGAGCCTCTCAGAAGACAGCTATATCAGGTTCCTGTCTGCACACACTTCTTGGCATCAGCAATATTGTCTGGGTTTGGTGTGTGTATGTGGACTGGATTCTCAGGTGGGGCAGTCTCTGGATTGTCTTTCTTTCAGTCTTTGCTTCAAACTTTGTCTCCATGTTTCCTCCTAAGAATATTTTTGTTCCCCCTTTTAGATGGACTGAAGCATCCACATTTTGGTCTTCCTTCTTCTTGAGTTTCATATGGTCAGGGAATTCCATATTGGGTATTCAGAGTTTTTGGCCTAATATCCACTTATCAGTGAGTATATATCATGTCTAGTTGTTTTGTGATTGGGTTACCTCACTCAGGATGATACTTTCTAGATCCAGCCATTTGGATAAGAATTTCATGAAGACATTATTTTTAATAGCTGAGTGGTATTTCACTGTGTAAATGTACCACATTTTCTGTATTCATTCCTCTGTTGAAGGCCATCTCAGTTCTTTCCAGCTCCTGGCTGGAATAAATAATAATAAATAAATAAGCCTGCTATGAACATGGTGGAGCATGTGTCCTTGTTAAATGTTGGAGCATCTTTTGAATATATGCCCAAAAGTGGAATAACTGGGTCCTCAGGTAGTATTATGTCTAATTTTCTGAGGAACCACCAGACTAATTTCCAGAGTAGTTGTACCAGCTTACAATTGCACCAGCAGTAGAGGAGTGTTCCTCTTTCTCCACATCCTTGCCAGCATATGCTGTCACCTGAGTTTTTGATCTTAGCCATCCTGACTGGTGTGGGGATGGAATCTCAGGGTTGTTTTGATTTGCATTTCCCTGATGACTAAGGATGTTTCTTTAGGTGCTTCTCAGCCATTCAATATTCCTCAGTTAAGAATTCTTTGTTTAGTCTGTACCCCATTATTTAATAGAGTTATTTGATTCTTTAAGTAAGTTCTTGAGTTCTTTGTATATATTGGATATTAGCCCTCTATCGGATGGAGGATTGGAAATAATCTTTTCCCAATCTGTTGGTTGCTATTTGGTCCTAATATCAGTGTCCTTTGCTTTACAGAAGCTTTGCAATTTTATGAGGTCCCATTTGTCCATTCTTCATCTTAGAGCATAAGCCACTAATGTTCTGCTCAGGAAATTTTCCCCAGTGCCCATGTGTTCAGGGCTCTTCCCCACTTTCTCTTCTATTAGTTTGAGTGTATCTGGTTTGATGTGGAGGTCCTGGATCTACTTGGACTTGAGCTTTGTACAGAGTGATAAGAAAGGATCGATTTGCATTCTTCTGCATGCTGACTGCCCGTTGAACCAGCACCATTTGTTGAAAATGTTGTACTTTTTTCACTGAATGTTTTTAGCGTCTTTTTCAAAGATCAAATGACCGTAGTTGTGGGGATTCATTTTGGCTCTTCAATTCTATTCCATTGATCTATCTTCCTGAATGTATAAAGTTCTCAAAGAACTAATAAACATACATATTCACAATAAAACTGTAAATAAAGCAAAATATTAGTTAGAAGGAATGATTTGGGTGTTTCTGTTACTAGGTTATATTATTTTATACATTTTTGAAATTTTCAAACTTTCCACAATGAGCCTTTATTTACCTTTATAATAATAAAATATTTAGAGAAATGGTATTCAACGTCTTTAGATTTGTTAGGTTTCAAAGCAAACAGCATGTAGTGAGCAGAGAGCATAATTTCATTCCCCACAGACCTTCAAAAGTCGAAGTTGAATGGGAGGATTCTGAGAAATGGCAGAGAAGGAGAGGTGATCTCCGTAGCCCGACAGGGACAGGCTGACCTCTGGAGCTGTTTACAGTTCAGATAAATAGAGAATCTGCTCCGGAAGCAGATAAGAACACTGTTATGTCCCAGATACAAACAATACCTTACAAAGTACTTGAGGGGTCTGCTAACCTCCGGAAGAGCTCTGCTCGGATTCCTCTGGTTGCCATCGGGCTGAAAACCGCTGATGCATGTGCAGTACTCAATAAAGCCAAAATCATCCAGTAGACGTTCTCTGCATCCATACAAAATTTCTGTGAAATTAATGTCGTCACTATATATTCAACAGAAAAATAATATTTCTAAGAAACGAGGTAACGCACGTGTCTTCAGAAAAATAATAACTGAACGTCAAAATTATGGATTTTTTGATTATTGATATTTATTCACGAGAGCCCCTGTTTTTTGGGGTTTTTTTTTTTTTTTTTTTTTTTTTTGTGGTTGGTGTGCCGCTAACAGAGCAGAGCCATCCCTCACTGAGGGAAACCTGTGCTGTAGAATTACCACCGGACTTCAAGATTTCCGCTAAGTGAGCTGCCTCGCATGACCTTGCACTATTCAGCTTGAAGTGAAAACCATGGTAACTGTGACGGATGGGCACCGGCAAGGACAAGTGGAGCGTTCCCCTCGAAGCGGCTTCAATGTCACTTATTTTCCAGCTCCTCAGAGTCAAGGACATTTTCCTCAAATGATTCTTTTCTCCCCATCATTTGCATTACCTTGCTCCTTGTTTTGATGCCCCTTTGTTTTCCTCCTTCTGAATGGAGCACACCTCTAGAAAGATTCCTAGAATAACCAAGTGTAGAGTTGACATGTGGCCCTCCACTTTTCCTTTGGGTCTGCTCGTTCGAGTTTTCCTGTGTCTGTTTGTTTCCCGGTTCCTGGGCGGTGTTCACATCTGAAAAGAAATAATGGGCACAGCTTTGGATAAAAAGTCCAAATTTCTTGCCAGCCGCTGTCCGTGATCCACAGGGTCCGGCCAGCGTCCGTGATGCCTGCGGGGTCTGTCCGGTTCCGCACAAGCTGAACTGCTCTGTTTGGAGGTGGAGGAGTTTCCCCAGCTATGAGATTTTTATCTCCACCACGGGCTGTGAACACAAACTCAGTGAGATTGCCTGCTTATCTCTCCACACAGGAAGCAAGCAGCACTCTGAAAAAACCTCATCTGCCGATTGTAAACTTTTTATAGGTAAATCTTATACTGTGTTTGCATCTTCAAAATGCCAAAGAAGCAGAGGGAAACCAGTCCCGGGCAGGACACTCGATCTTATTTGCAGAAATGAAATAAACACAAACTGTTTTTTTTTTTCTTTTTTTCTACTACAGCTCTCACAGGGCAGTTTAACTAGAAGGGGAGTGTCACATCGGGAGCTCCATAAGGGGCCACTGTTTGTCTGGCTTTAGCAAACCCGTGCACTTCCTGTGCTGTGCTTTGGGTCGAAGCTGTCGGGAGCCAAAAGGTCCGGTTACCCTCTGGCTAGATTTGGATTCCTCTTTCTCTACCTCTCTTCAGGGGTGTCTCTGCATTTATTACTTCTGGATTTTAAAAAAACCTTACTTTATTCATAAATTTATATAAGCAAGGAGCTAACCGAGTCCGTTCTATCGACCTGAAAGAAGAGGTCCTGAGTCCTTTTGCAGTTGGTAATCTCTTCTTCGCTTGATTGCATGCACATTTCATACAATTTGCTTGACATGTGAGCCAGCACCGTGTGTTTTTCATTCATGACTTGGTATGCAGAAGAGGAAGAGGATGGCGAAGAAAATACGAGTTCTGAGGAGAGAAGAGACTGAGGTTTCACTATGTTGTGAGGTCTGCTGGGATAAATAGCCACTCAGACACTCTGCACTTTAAATTCCAAGCACAACCTGAAACCTAGAGAGGAACTTCTCCAAGGAGCTGGCAGAATGAGCCTGGTAAGTCACTGCTTCAGAGTGGCACTCTCCCTCGGTGGCAGACCACTAGCTACAATGCGATTTGGGCAGGGGGTGTTTGAGTCCTAAGAAAGTCTATCTTTTCCTTATCCGGGATTTTGTAAAGCTGAGAGTTCTCACACAGAGAGAGAGGAGCCTGTGGACTTTTTAAAATCAAGATTGTTTTGGCTCGTTTTCCTTCAAAGAATCAGAAAAATATTTTTGATTTTACCAACCTCATCCTACCTTGCCACAAAAAGCAAATTTTCAGTGTCGTGACAAGATTAAGAAGGTAGTGATCCCAAATTATGCTATTCTTTCCATATATTCTCAGATGTCAACTCTTGGTACCCAGACTTTTTTATGGACATATGTTGAAGGCTGGCATGGTGTATGTGTTCGTGTGTGTTTGTGTGTGTGTGTGAGAGAGTACATGTGCCATTCCTCACGAGCTGTCTGCCTTATTTTTTGAGACAAAAACTTGAACAATAGATTAGGTATCTTGGCCATCAAGTCCCAGGGAAATGCCTACCTTTTCTTCCTTGGGGGTGGCACTCCAAGTGTATGCCATCACACTTGGCTTTGAACATGGGACAGACTCCACAGACAGGCAACAGCTTTGTAGACAGCCCCTGCTCCAGTTGTTGGGGGACCCACACGAAGGCTGACCTGCGCATCTGCTACACATGTGACAGGGTCTCTGTCCAGCCCATGTGTGCCCTTTGGTTGGTGGCTCCGTCTCTGAGAGCCCCCAAGGGTCCAGGTTAGTTGACTGGGGGCTTCCTGAGTTCCACACACTTTCAAAGGAAACCTTTCACTAATTGAAGTATCTCCTCTGCCTTGATGGATAGTTTTTATTAAAAGCTTAAGTCTTTTTGTCAAGAAATTTAGATACATTAATAAATTAGAATTTTTTTCTTGTTTGCAAGAAATTTGATAATGATATCAGTGTTAAAGAGATAAAATCATTTAAGGTTGTTGATAAGTCAATTATAAAAAAATGATAAGTGACAGAAATAGTATCCTAAGATACTATATGTATTTTAAGCTTGAAATTTAAGATTCAAAAACAGATTTTTAAACAAAAAAAAAAACAAAACAAAACAAAACAAAACAAAAAATAATAAAACCCCACAAAGAAACCTTTTCTTTTCCCTATTGTCAATTCCTTGTAGTTTTAGTGTCAAACCCACTAAGTTTGCTTTTATATGGCCTTTGCCCTCAACCTGCCAATGGAGAAATATCTAAACGTGAAATTGCTGAAGTTTATTAGATACCCAAAAGAAACTTGTTAACCAGACATATCAAGTATCCAGTCTCTGTGTAGGTCAATTGCTGAGAGCAAGAAATGTCACCGATGAGCCACCACATGAAATAATGTAAGTTTATAAATAACTAGGAAAAATTACATGAAATAATGCAACACTGTATCATGCCATGTTTGATCCTAAGGGGAATAAGTATATGATTCATGCAATGAAGAGCAAAGCTAGGGAACTGCGCTGTGTAGACACAATGTAGACACAATGCTGGCTCACTATCTTAGCCACAGTGGGATATGAGTCAGGACAGAGGGGTGGAGAACCAAGAGCACCTGTAGGCTGGCCGGCTTAGGGACTGGCTAGTAGACTTCTGTGGTTGGGATAGTTCAAGTTTCTTAAGAGTTTTTACAACATCAAGGAATATTATTTTTGCTTCTCTCCATCTGGAGGTTTTCATTTCCCTGAGATGGGGGAAGGGAAGGAACCCCTTCGGCTACTTGATGGCACCTTTTGTGCCTCAAAAGAAGGAACTGAAATTCTCAGGATGGGAGCCTAAGAAAGCCGGAGCATCTCAAGGAGTGAATAGGCTTCAGGATTCTAGAAGGTGCATCCTTGAACAGGCCCAAGAAAACATGGAGATTCATGAAATTGTGTGAATTCCTAATTTAAAATTGCTGCAAACATTTGTAGGAAGGGCTTGCATATGTGGAAAAGAGAAAGTTTCGCAGAAAACCTGCCTCTGAAGCCAGGATTCCACTCATACACACGCCCACATGTCTCTGAATGGTCATGGGGCTTTATAGAAGGCATCTGTGGAGACGGAGAAGGGAAAACCGACTGTAATTGGCTCCGTTGTGGTGATGAGCATCTTGGCTGTGAGAAGAATGATGTTTGGGGCCACTCTGAGATGACAGAATAAAGACATAAGTGAGAATCAGAATCCAGGTGCAATGCATTATAGGAAAGAAAATGAAAATGGAAGATGAAAGCAAAAGGGATGTTGGATTCCAGAGGCGAAGAGGGCAGCAAGAGAGCCAAAAAAGGGTGGACAGGAAGGTCTTCTGATGAGCTGAACTCATTCTGCTGACAGACTGTAGTCTACGTGGACAAGCCATGATTATAGTGACTGATAGGTAATCCAATAGCACAGGTAAACAATTAGGGACATAGATAGAAAATACAGAATTCATCTCTTGTGCTTTCTAGCTTTCAATACATATAATATATGATCTATGATATATGATTCGTGATACATGATGCATGTATGAGATATGTTACATGATATATAATATATATCCTAAATTCTATTACCCTGATCCCAGGTGCCCACTTAGTGTTGCACTGGTAGTTTTAAGTGTTAACTTAACACATCCTAGAATCACTTAGTAAGAGTCTAAATGAGGAATTATCTAGCACAGGTCAGTCTGTATGCATGCTTATAGGGAACTGTCTTTTTAATTGATGTAGGAAGACCCAGCCCATTGTGAGCAGCACTATTCCCTAGGCATGGGAATTCCAGACTGTAAGGGAGGAGAGTAAGAAGAATGTATAAATCTTCTCTTTGATCTTGATAGCGGATGTGCTATGACGAGCTGCTTGAGGTCCTGCCATGATTTCCCTGAAATGACTCACTAAAACCTAGAACTGTATGCCAGATGACCTCACGCCACACCAGAAGGGGAAGGGAAACATACCAAAGGTCCAGATGTTCAGCTCCAAGTTTGTGGTGTTACCAGAGTCAGAATCTGTGTTCTTAGCAGCTATAAGCGGGGGTGGCCACACATTCCTGATGAGCTATTTGAAAGAGTTAAATAGTGAAATACAGAGCAACGGAGTTAAAGAAGTGTAGATGCATTGACTGGGAAAGGAGGCAAAAGAATTCAGAGACAGGTACAAGTATGCCCCCACCCATCATGTCCTGTTCATCCATCCATGTATTCATCCATACATCCATCTATCCATGCATGCATGCATCCATGTAACATGCATGCATCTATCCACCCATCCATCTATCCATCCATCTATCCATTCATTCATGTATCCAAGCATCCATCTATCCATGCATTCATGCATGCATGCCTCCATCCATCCATCTATCCATTCATCCACCCACCCACCCACCTATCCATCCATTCATCCACCCACCTATCCATCCATTCATCCACCCACCTATCCATCCACCCACCCACCCACCCACCCACCCACCTATCCATCCATTCATCCACCCACCTATCCATACATCCACCCACCCACCTATCCATCCATTCATCCACCCACCTATCCATCCATCCACCCACCCACCCACCCACCCACCTATTCATCCATCCACACACCTACCTATCCATCCATCCACCCACCCACCCACCCACCCATCCATCCATCCATCCATCCATCCATCCATCCATTCATCCACCCATCCATCCACCCATCCACCCACCCACCCATCCATCCATCCATCCATCCATCCATTCATCCATTCATGCATCTATCCATCCACCCATCCATTTATCCATGCATTCATCTTTCAAGGCCTTACATCAGAGCAAAGTTTAAATAGAAGATAAGAGAAACACATAATTAAGCAGCTCACCACTGACCCACAGTTGCCTTGGCTCCATAATTTCCTGCAAGGTCTTATTTATGGGCCACTCACTGACCCAAGAAAACATTCACATCTGTACCCAGCCTTTGACAGAAGGTAATGTAGTTCTGATATCATCCTTCTCCTTCTCAGTTGCTTTGTGATGCAAACTACTTTGTCTTGCATGTGCTGAGTGCTCTGATGGGCCTGCTATAGCTTCTCTCAGGCTTGCTTTATACTGGTTAAAGCATCTTCCCTCCTTCACATGGCAGGATGAGGGAGGTAGGGAAGCTCAGCTTTGTAAGACATACCATGCCTTGATAGGCTTTGGAATTGATAGTATCAGAAAACTATTATTTTTCAGTATTTGAGGAAACACTGAAACAAAACCAGCCACATCCCAAATAGTCAGTTAAAAGCAAGAAGCTACTAAAGAGTAAGAAGAAATGACCATCAGATATGATGAAGAGATACCACAAAATTTTATAAGAAAACAGTCATCTAAATAGTGAATCCAATATTGAATGTGTGTGAACATGCATGTTCCTACTGGCATATGGATCTATGAGAGTGTGCATTAAAAGCTGAGGCTGAAAACAGGTATTGTCCATAATCACCCTCTATCTTGTGTATTGAGACAGGGTCTCTCATTGAACCTGAAACTCACTGATTTGGCAAGATGGCACTGGCCAGCAATCCCCAGGAATTTCCTGTCTCTGTCTTTCCAAAGCTAGGATTACAGGCTACACTCAAGGACAGTTTATTCAGTGACCTCTTTTGACACTCGGGAATCAAATAATAAAACTAAGGTCACCCAAACTCTTTTAAAGGCCCAGTTTTTAGATAAATTTCACTAGCTTATTAAGGGTACTTTATGGAAAAAAGACTTAATGGAAATACTGTTTAATCCTAAAAATGAAATTTTAAATAGTCTGCATGAATCCTTTGCATATGCAGTTAGTAGAAGTAAGATAATATCCTCATTTAAATTAAATGGCAAGTTTGGAAAATAAGAAAACTTTTTAAAAATGGATTGAATTTAATTTTCATTCTTAGAACTTCTATTCAGTTCCTTATCTGACATCCACACTATAAGCAAGGCTTAAACATCCTGATGAAGGTCTGAGACACTATTTCCAATCTTCTACCTACACTTGTGTTTGCTTTTGATGGCCACCTTAGTTAGTCTTTCCTGTCTGCCTTTCACTTTCCTTTTTGTTTGTTTGTGTTTGTTTTTCACACAGGCTCGCTCACTAGGTAGTCCAGACTACCTGAAAGTCACAGCTCCCCCATCTGTACACCCGCCCCGCCATGCCTCAGCTTTCCACTTGCTGGTTTGTAGAGATAAGTGAGCCACCACACTGGCTCCCTTGCTGCTGCTGTAACCAAATGCCTTTTAATTTGGCAATTACTAAACACTGTTCATTTATTTCTTGTTCTGCCAGCAGCATGTTGTTGACACCTGGTGGGGGCCTTCTTAGGGCTTCTCTGGTGCCAAGACATGCTGGAGAGCCAGTGAGGTCAAATGCAGTGAAAGCCGGCCTTTCCAGCAAAGACCCTAACATAATTCATGAGCCCACATGCACCTCGCACAGGCCCACACTACTTTCTAACGTTGGTAGAACACATTAAGATCACAATTATAATATTGTATTCTTTTTTCCTACTTTTTATGATACTGTATTCTTATTAAACATTTTTATTTATACTATCTGGATTGCTCTGTAAACCCCTCTCACCAATTAAGTAAGTGTTAGATACATAACCCTGGCTTTATGTCTCTCTGTATTAAAGTAGACTATAAAGCACCCAGAGTAAAGAACAGATAAAATCTATTAAATTAACCAACAGATTGTTAATAATTAGATTAAGTGGGTAGTGAAAGACTTGATAGCTTTCTACCCAAGCCCAATGTCCTGTACATGTAATATGTATGTCCTGTACATATAACATGTATGTCCTGTGCATGTAATATGTGTTCTATACATGTGATATGCATTGCTGTACATGTAATATGTATGTCTTATACATGTAATGTATATGTCCTGTGCATGCAATGTGTATGTCCTGTACATGTAATATGTATGTCTTGGATAATACATAGTCTTAAGACGAGTCTTACAGGCATTAAAACAATAAACATGAATTCTAGTTCATGAAGTTGTAAAAATACCTGGGCAGTTGACTTCTTCCATGACTCAGGTTGCACAACTCATTTGTTGTGCAAGCGTTGATGAATATTCTACCTATCACATGTATTTATAGATGAACGACACACTGAACTGTGACTACATGTCTTTCCAGGCTTTCAAGAATTACCCAGTGGCAGCTTCACTATTAGAAACATTGTCAATATTTTACCTGTTTGTAGATTGAACAATTTCTGGCAACCAACACTTTAAAAGTCTCGGTGCAGTTTAAGGGAATGTTAGCCTTATCAGGACATGTAAGTTTCGTAGAGCAGACTGTTCACTGAGAGGACTGTGTCATGTCAGAAGCAACAGAAAGCAGCGTACATTACTCAGTGTCCTCCAGAGACTCTTGCTTTCCTTGAGCACTCCATTGAGACTAAGACAGCATTCTTCTTGTCTTGGCAGAAACCTGAGCCCCAAAAGGGCAGTACCAGCAGTTTCCATTTAAGTCTCACAGGTCAGGGGTACATTAAGTGACTTTATGACAGGGTTTCTCAGCAGCTCTGGCCAAGTCTCACAGTGAAGGTAATCATCAACTTTCCTTGGGTGGTGGCTATTTTTGTCCCCCAAGAAAGCAATTGATACAACCACATTTCATGTTCAGAACTAAGGTCCTGACCCACTGTGGTCCCTTTTTTGGACATAATTGATGCCAGTTAATGTAACTCCTACATGAGCATCTCTTGTCTTTTCATTTCAAAGTGCCATTTGGTCAGAGATACAGTGATTAGAGGGAATTGTTTGAATCAGTGAAGGTTCACATTTCTTGTCTGAGCTTAACTCCCTGTGCTCCCCATAGAAAGCCCATTGTCTTCTGTCCCCTTCGCTCCTGGCTCCTGGCGGACCCCCGCCTCCCACTGTCTGAACTCTTCTGCAGAGCTGGCAGTGCTAAGGTTTGAATTGATCCTATTTCCTAGGCAGGGTTGGCTGCCTTCCTTCAGAGTGAATGTGATAAGGTACCTCACACACACTCGTCACCATCACCACCTGCTCTGTGCCTTCCCCACCGTGCAGCCTGCATCTGTTCAGATTTTATTTATTTATTTTTTTCTGTTCAGATTTTAAACCAAATAAACCTTCTTTTCCTTAAGTTGCCCCTTGTCAGACACTGTTTTAAAGGCAAGTCATATAGAAGCTATATGTTTTCTTTTTGCCTTGGTTTCCCACTTTTCTACCAGATACTTATTCATTCTTTGCTCCTCTTTATCTTTGGGACTTTTTTCCCCTAAAGCCAATTTTTTATTGGCTTTTGATTTTTTTTTGATCTTTCTGATTTTCTACCTTGTCTGGCATTTGCTTTGCTAATCTTTTATTCTGTGGTTCATTTCCACTCCTCCCAACCTCCCTATGGGCATAGAAACATGTTATCTTAGTAAGAGAGTGATTTTTTCATGATAAAGTCCTTATTCATTCTGTGATATTCTTTTAAAACAGATCAAAACACAGAAGGACCCCTTAGGAGGGCACATGAAACCCTGAAAAATTCCTATTTCTTGGTTCTTTAAATGACCTTATATTGAACAGTGGGCTATATGGTGTCTGTGAACCTCGGTGGCTCGGATTCTCCCTACAAGGTGGGGGTGGCACATTCTGCTCAAATTGAGTCATTAGGAAAACATTTGGAGGTATACGTTTTATACCCATTACAAGGTACTCTATAATTCTACTTTCAGTATCTTTGACAAAAGCCCGGATTTCATCGTGGGAAAGCTTCTGCATCCTCTGAGGCTTTTCCCTCACTGACGTCTCCAAGGTTAGTTAACCAGTTCACTTCAGCATTTCTCTCTGCAGACTGCAGTCACTGAACGACCACTTCTCAAGTCAGCAGAGTCTTTCTTCCTCTTTCTCTCCTTTTCCTTTCCTTCCTGTTCCTGAAACTGTTTTCCTATAAACTGTTAACAACCTCTTAAAAACGAACTTTCTGCTTTCCTCCAAATAAGAAAGGACATCCATGCAAATACTGAACAGGAAAAAAGAGAAACTTGTAAAATAAGATATAAGACAAGGCAAGAGCCTAAGAAGGAACCAAGAAAGTTCTAGAAACCCAAAGGCCGCCACAACATCTCGAGTGTAAGAGGAAAGAAATTTAAAACCCCAGCTCAGCGGTTTAGCTTTATAAATTTTATATTGTTTGCTTGTTTGTTTTGCTGAATACATTCCTTGGTAAATAAACTTTACTCTGGGTTCTCATTAAAAGTCCAGCACACAGTGCATTTTTTTGAGGAAGTCAACATATTGTTACATGACCCCTCCCCCCCCCACGGGCCTTGCTTTTCCTTTCAGTAAATTCATCTTGCAGAGAAATGGCACATATCTATTAAGCTCCCCACTAGCAGCTGTTTTCTCGAACATTTCGGGTTCATAGGAGGCTCTTCCTGGACTCGGCCTTAGTTTGTACTGCTGTGTTTCCAGATTGTTGCAAAGGTCAGCACTGGCTTAAGTTTATTTAAACCGGAAGTGCATTGTTTGGGAAGGGTTGATGTGTGTGTGTGTGTGTGTGTGTGTGTGATACTGTATACTGTTTATTCCTTCCTTCACTCATCTAAATATTTTTGTCATTTATATGCACACGAAAATTTGTCATTTGCTCTTTGTGTTGGGTTTTGTCTCTCATCTGTTTCTCAAGTTAGAGCACTCACTGGTTATTGCGAAAGCTACATTGCCCCAGCTGATCAGGCAAATCCAGGACCTGAAAACTATGGGATGTGCATCTTTAGGGATATCTACAGTGTCAACCGTGCAGGTCTGCTGTCTTTCTCTCGGGATCTAATGCTTCTTAGAATGTTGATGGCTATAGCACTGCAAACATGTTCCATGTGGCTGGATAGCAGACTTGAGCTCACTACACACACACACACACACACACACACACACACACACACACACACACATATCCCACAGTAGCTTCAATTTATCCTGCTCTTACTGTAATCAGTAGTAAATAACAAGAATGTTCCCGGAACTTTGCCTTCTGTCAGCATTGCCTGGCAGGTGTACTAAAATACGCACTGCTGGCCTTCTGTCCAGAGGTTCTGATCTAAGGAGGCCTGGTGATTTGCATTTTCTAAAGCTCCCAGGTGCTGCTGCTGTGAGTGTAGACAGAGCTTTGAGAACTGCTGTTCTAATTTCAGACCTACACTGTGATCACACAGTGTCTCAAATCACCTTCTATTTTTACTCTACATTGTGCAAGAGAAACAGAAAGATTACTCTGAGAATTTACAATGTTGAGAAGAAGCACACACTGAGAAAGATGTTATTTTTAAGAAACTTCCTATCTCTTAAGCTTCATAGATATAAGACACCATGTCCAAACCAGCCAAATGTGGGTTGCTAAAAGGTAATCTCCAGCATTGCTTTTGCTAATGGATCAAGATTTAGGCTGTGACTTAAGCTGTTCTTCAGGCTACATTTGTTATAGACAGAAATGTAGAGTCAGCAAGCCAGTTCTAAAGTCTACTTGAATGATCTGCTTAACAATCTCCATTTAATTAGCTGTCATCCACCCAGCTCAAAGGGTTGATGCTCTGTGTCCTTTTTGTAGCTAAGCACTAGACAGGCAGTATCTTTCATTGAAAATTTGACTTCTAGAACTCAAAATCAACCAGAATTCCCCAAATTGCTGTTCAAAGAACTAATGTCAATGATATAATGTGTTTCTCACAATTTAGCTGTGTTTTCCTCCCCTTAAGTTAGGTATTTGTGGATCTGAAGTGTACTTAATGTGTCTGCCTTTTATTTTCTTTGTTCCATATGATGTCTTGTCTCTTTCTAAAGACTACAGAGACAGAGTGTCTCAAACACACCTTCAAATCCTACAAAAATAAATAACAAGGGCTGAGGAGATGGTTCAGTGGGAAAAGCACATGAATACAAGTGTGTGTGCCTGAGTTTCAATCCCTGGAGTCCTTCAAAGGCTGGGCACAGCATTGTGACTATAATCTCTATGCTTCTACTGCAAGGTGGGAGAACAAAGCTAGATAATCATAAGAACTCACAGGCCAACCAGTATGAAGTACCTAGCAACAAACAAGAGACCCTGTCTCAAACAAGAAAGAATGTCAGGGTCACACTCAAGGCTGTCCTTAAACAACCACAACCATACCTGCATTGATGCCTGCACACAAATATGCACACATAAAATCTCACACCCGTTACATACACGCCAAAGAAAGAAACACAAAGACAATGACTTCTACAGAGGCATTGTGCTTGGACCTGTGGATGTGGCTGTGGAGGCCCGTCCCTCAGAACCTTCAATATAAAGCAGCAGGAAGAAGAGCCACGCATCACATAGGGAAGAGGAACTTCAGAAACGACATCTCTGGCTCTGCAGAACAGTGGGACTATGGATATTAAGTGCACACAGCAGCAGAAGTGCCTGCTGGTTTCTTTCCTTCTAAGCATGCGGCATGATTGTAGGACCACTGTTACTGAACCTAAGCTTTAGGTGAGCCAACTGGCCCAGCCAACAAGCCAGGAAAGGAAAACGTGGAGAAAGAAGTGAACTGCATTCTGGGTGATTCTGGTGCTCTATCATCTTCTTTCTTTGCCCCCTCCTCTAGGTTCTGTCTCTTAGATACTAAGTGGGAACTGGACACAAAGACAGAATTGCCATTGGGAAGGAGGAAGGGACAACTGAGAAGTGTTTTTATATTGGCTTCTTTCTTCATTTTCATGGTTTTTAACCATCCCTTTCTCTTTTGTTTTCTATATAAAATACTATAGACTTGATGTAAGGAACCTTGCAGATTTCATAACTCGACTAGAGTAGATCTGTTCTCATTTAGGTTCTCTCTCTCTCTCTCTCTCTCTCTCTCTCTCTCTCTCTCTCTCTCTCTCTCTCTCTCTCTCTCTCTCTCTCAAAATCTCAATTCTGCCCTCCGTCCCTACCCCTCTCTTTCTTTGATAGTTTTAATTGTCTAGTTGATTGTCTCTGATTGCCTCTCTTTCTTTGATAGTTTTAATTGTCTAGTTGGCCCCGTCTATGCTCACCTGGAGAATCTCAATGAGTTACTGTCTATGTTGGATTGACCTGTGGGCATGTTTATAGGGACTATCTTAATTAATGTAATTGATGCAGAAGACCTAGCTCATTGTACGCAGCCATTCCCTGGGCAGATTCTCTTGAGATGAATGTGTGAACAAGTCAAACTGAGCACACAGCATGTGAATACATACACATCCATTTCTCTTTCTTCCTAACTATGGGTGAGATGGGACCAGCTATTTGAAGTTACTGCCTTGACGTTCTCACACGGATGACTGTCCTGAAATTGTAGGCTAAAATAAACCCTTTTCCCCCAAAGTTGTTCATTACATCACGGTGCTTTATTATGGCAACAAACATGTAACTTCTTTCTCTCCTCTTTTCCTTTTCCATTTTTTTTAGGGGGAAAGGGTTTACTCAATTGCAAATACCCAATATAACTTTCCCTACTGTTCTCTCTGATTTTTTTCTTACAATTTTATTTAAATAAAAGAGATACATACACTGATTTTTAAAAGAATTTTAGCAATTTTTTTTAGAAATTTTATAGCATGCATTGAAATCACACTAGTTACCATAAGCATAAAGTACATGTAGAACAAAATATAACATGAAAACAGAGTTTTCTTGATGTGTATAGATTACACATAATAATCTTTGAATTCCAAAATTGCCACAAGGCTATATTCCTAAGTCTTGGATTATTAATGATTTAAGGTCTAGGTGTACCACACGCTGAGAGGGTGCTATACACTTATTTTTATTCCTAAGAAGGACTGAGGCTTTCACTATTTGGCCTTTGTTATTCTTGAGCTTCATATGGCCTGAGAATTGTTTCTGGGGTATTCAGAACTTCCTGGGTCTAGTATCCAATTGTCAGTGACTGCATATTATGTCTGTCTTTTGTGACTGGGTTATCTCACTCAGGATGATATTCTCTAGATCCATCCATTTGCCTAAGAATTTCATAAAGTCATTGTTTCTAATAGCTGAGTAGTACTTCATTCTGTAAATATACCACAATTTTTGTATCCATTTATCTACTGAAGGACATCTGGGTTCTTTCCAGCTTCTGGCTATTATAAATTAAGCAGCTATGAACATTGTGGTGCATGTGTCCTTACTGTGTGTTGGAGCGTCTCTGGGGTATATACTCAAAAGTGGAATAACTTGGTCTTCAGGTAGGACTATGTCCAATTTTCTGAGGAACCGCCAGACTAATTTCCAGAGTGGTTGTAACAGCTTACAACCCCACCAACAGTGGAGGAATGTTCCTATTTCTCTGCATTTTTGCCAGCATCTGCTGTCATCTGAGTTTTTGATCTTGGCCATTTTGACTGGCATGAGGTGGAATCTCAGGGTTGTTTTGATTTGCATTTCCTTGATGACTAGAAATGTCAGGCACTTCCTTAGATGCTTCTCAGCCATTTGATATTCCTCAGTTGAGAATTTTTTGTTTAGCTCTGAAGCCTATTTTTTAATAGGGTTGTTTGATTCTCTGGAGTCTAACTTCTTGAGTTCTTTGTATATACTGGATATTAGACCTCTATCAGATGTGGGGTTAATAAAGATCTTTTCTCAATCTGTTGGTTGCCATTTTGTTTTCTTGACAGTGTACTTAGCCTTACAGAAACTTTGCAATCTCATTAAGTCCCATTTCTCAATCCTTGGTCATAGAGAACAAGCCATTGTTGTTCTGTTCAGGAAAATTTTCCCCTGTGCCTATGTATTCTAAGGTTTTCCCTACTTTCTCTTCTAAGAGATTCAGTGTACCTTATTTTATGTGGAGTTCTTTGATCCACTTGCACTTGAGCTTTGTACAAGAAGATAAGAAAAATCTATTTTCATTCTTCTGCATGCTGAGTGCCAGTTGAGTCAACACAATTTGTTGAAGACGCTGTCCTTTTTCCATTGAAAGTTTACAGCTCCTTTGTCAAAAATCAAGTGGCCAAATATGTGAGGGTTCATTTCTGGACCTTTTATTCTATTCCATTGATCCATGTGCCTATCTCTGTACCAGTACCATGCCGTTTTTAACACATTTGTCTTGTAATATAGCGAGAGATCAGTGATGGTGTTTCCCACAGATGTTTTTTTTTTTTTTTTTTTGTTGAGGATAGATTTTGATATTCTAGGTTTTCTGTTATTCCTGATGAATTTGCACATTGCTCTTTCCAGCTCTAGGAAGAATTGAGTTCGAATTTTGATGGGGATTACATTGAATCAGTTGATTGCTTTTGGTAAGATGGCCATTTTTACAATGTTTATCCTTCCAATCCATGTGCCTGGAAGATGTTTCCATCTTCTGAGATCTTCCTCGATTTCCTTCTTTAGAGATTTGAAGTTCTTGCCATACAGGTCCTTCACTTGTTTGGTTAGAGTCATACCAGGGTGTTTCATATTGTTTGTGACTATTGTGAAAAGTATTTTTTCCCTAATTTCCTTCTCAGCATGTTTATCCGTTGAGTAGAGGAAGGCTACTGATTTTTTTTTTGAGTTAATTTTATATCCAGCCACTTTGCTGAACTTGTTTAGCAGCTGTAAAAGTTCTTTGGTGGAATTTTTGGGGTCAGTTAAGTATACTATCATGTCATCTGCAAATAGTGATATTTTTACTTCTTTCTTTCTGATTTGTTTCCCTTTGATTTCCTTTTGCTGTCTGATTGCTCTGGCAAGGATTTCTAGTACTATGTGGAATAGGTAGGGGGAGAGTGGGTAGCCTTGTCTAGTCCCTGATTTTAGTAGGATTGTTTCAAATTTCTCACTGTTAAGTTTGATGTTGGCTATTGGTTAGCTGTATATTGCTTTTACTATGTTTAGGGATGGGTCTTGGATTCCTGCTCTTTCCAAGACTTTTTACATGAAGGGGTGTTGAATTTTGTCAAATGCATTCTCAGCATCTAGTGAGATGACCACCTGGTTTTTATCTTTGAGTTTGTTTATATGGTGGATTATGTTAATGGATTTCCCTATATTAAAACATCCCTGCATCCCAGTGATGAAGCCTACTTGATCATGGTGAATGATCATTTTGATGTGTTCTTGGATTCGATTTGCAAGGATTTTGTTGAGTATTTTTGCATCAATGTTCATAAGGGAGATTAGTCTGAAGTTCTCTTTCCTTGTAGGGTCTTTCTGTGGTTTAGGAAGGAGAGTTATCATAGCTTTGAAGAATGAGTTGGGTAGTGTTTCATCTGACTCTATTTTGTGGAATAGTTTGGAGAGTATTGGTATTAGGTCGTCAATAAATGTCTGATAGAATTCTGCACTGAACCCATCTGGTCCTGGGCTTTTTTTGGTTGGGAGGCTTTAGATGACTGCTTCTATTTCTTTAGGTGTTGTGGGATTATTTTGATGGTTTACCTGGTCCTGGTTTAACTTTGGTACCTAGTAACTGTCTAGGAATTTATCCATTTCCTCCAGATTTTCTAGCTTTGTTGAGTATAGGCTTTTTTAGTAGGCACTGATGATTTCTTGAATTTCCTCAGTTTCAGTTGTTATGTCCCCACTTTCCTTTCTGATTTTGTTAATTTAGATACTCTCTTTGCCCTCTAGTTAGTCTGGCTAAGGGTTTATCAATCTTGTTGATTTTCTCAAAGAACAAGCTCTTGGTTTTGTTGATTGTTTGAATGATTCTTTTTGTTTCTATTTGGTTAATTTCTGCTCTGAGTTTGATTATTTCTTGCCATCTACTCCTCTTGGTTGTATCTGCTTCCTTTTGTTTTAGAACTTTCAACTGTGCTGTCAAGTTGCTAGTGTATGCTCTCTCTAGTTTCTTTTTGAAGGCACTCAGAGCTATGAGTTTTCCTCTTAGTACTGCTTTCACTGCATCCCATAGGTTTGGGTATGTTGTGCTTTCATTTTCATTAAATTCTAAAAAATCTTTAATTTCTTTCTTTATTTCTTCTTTGACCATACTATTATTGAGTTGAGCATTGTTCATCTTTCATGTATATATGAGATTTTTGTTGTTTTTTTTTTTTGTTATTAAAGACCAGTGTTAATTCATGGTGATCTTATAGGATGCATGGGAATATTTCAATCTTCTTTTATCTAATGAAACTTGTTTTGTGACCGAATATATGGTCAGTTTTGGAGAAGATTCCATGAGGTGCTGAGAAAAAGGTATATTCTTTTGTTTTAGGGTGAAATGTTCTGTAGATGTCTATTAATTCCAATTGGTTTATAACCTCTACTACTTTCACTGTGTCCTTGTTCAGTTTCTGTTTCCATAATCTGTCCATTGATAAGAGTGGGGTATTGAGGTCTCCCACTATTTTTGTGTGGGGTACAATGTATTTTTGAGCTTTAGTATAAGGGTCTCTTTTATGAATATGGGTGCTCTTGTATTTAGAGCATATATGTTAAGGATTGAGAGTTCCTCCTGATAAATTTTTCCCTGTAATGAGTAAAAAGTGCTCTTCCCTATCTTTTTTGATAACTTTTGGTTCAAAATCTAATTTATTTGATATTACAATGGTTACTCCAGCTTGTTTCTTTGGGTCGTTTGCTTGGAAGTTTTTTCCCAGCCTTTTACTCTGAGATAGTATCTGTCTTTGTCTCTGAGATGAGTTTCCTGTATTCAGCAAAATGCTGGATTCTGTTTATGTATTCAGTTTGATAGTCTATGTGTCTTTATTGGGGAATTGAGTCCATTTATGTTAACAGATATTAACGAATAGTGGGTGCTTTTTCCTGCTATTTTTGCTTTGAGAGGTACAATTATGTCTGTGACTTTCTTCTTTTGGTTTTCTTGCTTAGGTATTTTCTTGCTTTTTCTGGAATATAGTTTCCCTCCTTGTCTTGGGTTTTCCATCAATTAATCTTTGTAGGACTGGATTTGTGGTCAGATAGTGTGTTAATTTAGTTTTGTCCTGGAATATCTTGGTCTCTCCTTCTATGGTGATTGAGAGTTTTGCTGGGTATAGCAGCTTGGGATGACATTTGTGTTCTCTTAGGGTCTGTATGATGTCTATTCAGGATCTTCTAGCTCTCATAGTCTCTGTTGAGAAGTCGAGTGTAATTCTGATTTTTCTGCCTTTATATGTTACATGACCTTTTTCCCTTACTGCTTTTAGTATTCTTTCTTTGCTTTGGGCACTTTGCGTTTTGACTATTATGTGTCGAGAGGAATTTCTTTTCTGGTCCACTCTATTTGGAGTTTTGTATGCTTCTTTTATGCTCATGGTCATCTCATTCTTAAGGGTAGGGAAATTTTCTTCTATGATTTTGTTGAAGATATTTATTGTGCCTCTTAGTTCTTCACCCTCTTCTACATCTATTATCCTTAGGTTTGGTCTTCTCATTGTGTCCTGGATCTCCTGGACATTTTGGGTTAGGAGCTTTTGAGTTTTTGCATCTTCTCTGATTTTTTTTTTTTTTTTTTTTTTTTTTTATGTTTTCAATGTTGTCTTCGGCCCCTGAGATTCTCTCTTCCATCTCTTGTAGTCTGTTGGAGATGCTTGCATCTGTGACTCCTGATTTCTTTTTTTGGTTTTCCACCTCCAGGGTTGTCTCTTTTAGAGTTTTCTTTATTGTTTCTATTTCCATTTTCAATTCCTTCATCTCTTTGGTTCTGTTTTTCTGTAGTTCTTTTAGTAATTTTCATGTTTCCTTTTTAAAAGCTTTTATTTGTTTATGGTTGTCCTCTGTTCTTGTTTAAGAGAGTTATTCACACTCTTCTCAAAGATCTCCATCATCACCTTGAGGTATGATTTCAGGTCTGAGACTTCTTTTTCTGGAGTGTTTGGCAATCCAATGCTTGCTGTGGTGGGTGAGATGGGTTCTGGTGTTGCCAGGTTGTCTTGGTTTCCCTACAACCAAGTATGTTCTTTCGCTTTCCTCTTGCCATATTGTTGTCTGTGATTATAGGTGGTCTTGTTGTCAGTGATTCGTACCTGTCTCTCCCATGGAACTGAAGGCCTGTGAGCTCAGGAAGAAAACTGCTTCTGAGTGTTCAGCTTTTAGTGGGCAAGCAGTGACTTCTGGTAGCAGTGACTCAGCTCTGTCTTTGGGGGCCAGTGCAGGAGCTCTTGTGAGACTGTTCTGGTGGCTCAGCCCTGTGCCCACAGGTCCTGAGTACTACTGGTGGAGACCTGACTCTTTCTCTAGGCTAAAATGGACCCTTTTTCAGATAGCACAGTACTTTCTCCTGTCTGAGAACTCCTGTTGTGCTCTCCCTGGGCTTATGTGCCAGACTCCCCTCTGGTCCAGGATTAAGAGGGTCTGTAGAGTTGGACTTAAAGCACTGTTTTTCCAGGGCAGACTCCAGCTCCCACTGACAAGGGCCTGTGCCTTAATGTGGGCCTATGTGTCTAGTCTGTGAGCCTGGGCTTTCTGGGTGGATCCTGAGTCCCTTTGCCAGAGGTCTGGCCCCACAGTGGGTCACAGGATCATGGTTTCAGCGTGCTCTGCCTAGTCCTCTCTGCACTTTGGTCACTCACAGTGCAGTATCACCAGGCCTGTGTTTCTAGATCTCAGCTTTTCCAAGTGGCAAAGGGTCCGAGCGTTCGGTCTGTACCCACCAGCTTTTCAGGTAAATCCCAAGTCCCTATGCCAGAGGTTCGGCGCAGGAGCGCATTTTCCATGTTCTCCACCTAGCCCTCTCTGTGCCTTGGTTATTCACAGCTCAGTATTACCAGGCCTGTGTCCCCAGACCTCTCCTGTTCCGTACTGTTCTCTCTGAAAAATAAATGCTCTGCCAACACTGCATGCAAAAATTAATAAGAAAATGTAGTTTTAAACATTGTTTTTTCATTTGTTTGCTCGTGAGTGAACACTCTTTATGATAGTAGAGGATATAGTATTTTGCTTCATATCTTTACTAGACACTAAATTATTAATGGTCTTATTCTACTACCAATTTAATGTAAAAACTGACAATAGATTTTTGCACTTGATATTAATCTAATGACTTATTAGAAATATATTTATTATACAGACTCTCTTGTGCCTGCCTAAAGGGTAGGTTTTTTCTTATAAGTTGATAACAGTTTTTAAAGTTTAAAAATAAAACAAAGACAAAAAAATCAACAAGAACAGCAAAAAGTTCTTTGCAAGTGAGTTGGCTGGGAAGAAAAACTGAAAAGAGAATTCATCAAAATCCCAAGCTGCCAGTAAACAGGTAGCATTACAGGCTATGTAGGAAATGCACAATAAAGAATCTGTTCTTCTTAAGCCTGCATATTTGGAGCTTTGTAACTTGACATCATGTATAACAGTGAGTCTGATGTGGTTATTTGGAAGTTGAGCAGGCATGCAGTTCTTTCCTGCCCTTGAAATGACCCAGAAAGGACACTGTGTGGTGAGACACTTCTCCAGAGACGCTCCATGGTGCATCCGTGAGGCTGTTTAGATTCCTGAACTGTGGCAGTGACATCCCTCACACTTTACAGACAGGTCACACACTAGGACTCTTGGCAAAGATCCCACAGAACCCAGAATTCTGGGTGGTAACAGAGGACCCAGTAGAACTCAGCAATGGCTTTACAGGAAACCTTATAGAGAAACCACGTCAGATTAGAAGCCAAGTGTCAGGGCCGTTGGAGTCCAGCCCCTGGGATCTTTCTGACCTGGATTGAAGGATGCCTGTTCTGCCAGCCTTTCTCCTCTTGGCTTCAGCGCATCAGAATGAGGTACAATGGTGGTGATATATAAAGCCATGTTTCCCAATAGAAAGAAAAATGAGTCATGTGAAATATTGAGCTTGTTCTCTGTTTCAGAGGAATAGCACATAGGGCCGCTGAACTACATACTGATTAGTTTAAATGCACCGTCTTATCCACAAGCTCATCGGTGTTTGTTGGTGTGGTGATTCCTTCAGAAAAATAGACCTAGAAATCCTTTCATTTTCCTTTTAGACTTTGAGGGAGGTAAAAACTGGTAAATAGCCGTGTGGTAAAACTCCAGAGAAGAGACTAGGTTAACTGAGAAGTAAGAAATCTTGAAAAAATATTGGCTACTTTTATTTATCAATGATGCCAGTTACAATAGAAATTGTAACTGGGGAAGAAAGAACAGATTTGTTTCAATGTCCTCATTATTAGAAATGCCACCAACAGAAGCTGAGATGCCTGGAACTTACTATAAAGTCGAAAAATATGTAGACCACAGATGAGGCAAGAGAGGCTTTCCTCCTGCCTGTAAACTTCAGGGCAAACCACCAAATCCCGCAAGTGAGGAAAATCACATTTTAATAAATGTAACATTTATGTAAGAGGGTGGAAAAACCTCAGAAATTACTGTTAATTATCTCAAGGGCTATACTTTTGGGAACTCCTAAAGCTTTGTGCACTATCTTTGTGCCTTCCTGACTTTGGGTCTGTGAATGCACTCTCTAAGTGAATTAGACTTAACAGGAAAAAGATAGATGGTCTGTGAGAATGTGAACACACTCCACTGAGCAGAGGCCAGCGAAGCCGGATGGGAATAGTTTTTAACTAACACATGAAGTATTATGTCAGTGGCATGTAGTTCATGGTATCTTTAAGATGATAAAACAGAAATCCTACACTTTCACAAATGTGACTAGGACATGTAAACTTGACTTTGGTTGGTATAAATAGTAGTTTAAATAATGGCTTCCCAAAGATGTGCTACATCCTGATCAATAGAACCAAGCGTGTGGGGGCGGGGAAGGGAGAGCTTGTGTGTGTATTCTTGTGTGTATATGTTCTTGTGTGTGCTCTTTGAGTATGTTCTTGTGTGTTTATTCTTGGGTGTGTACTCTTGTGTGTGTGTTCTTGTGTTTGTATCCTTACATGTGTATTTGTATGTGTGTATGTGTGTATGCTCTTGTATGTATGTTCTTGTGTATGTGCAGAAGTCAGAGGACAACCTGAGGTGGAATTCTCAGGAAAACCATCCCCCTCCTTTGAAACAAGGTCTGTCATTTGTCTGGAGCATCATTAGATGTTCTGTCTCCAGCTGCAAGTTTCTCCTGTTGGTCTCTGTACTCACTGGAGAGCCGTCTCTCCACCCACTCTGATACAGGCCGCCTTCTACCCACATGCAGCCCGCAGGCTGGTGATGATACATGCCGGGGCTCAGAGAAGGGCTGATGAAGATTTGTTCAGTGCTGTGAGTGTCAAGGGGAGGAGGAAGTAGAAGTGAGTTAAGTGTATGGTGGTGCAGAGTAGAAATTGTTATGTCGAAGGTAGATTTTGAACTATTGTTCTTAGGTCCAAATGAAAATGTGTCAGAAAGTGCATTAATGGCTATAAAGTTTCTATAATGGCATATGGATTATCTGTTTTATTTACATTAGAATCTATTATACTACACACAGCATGATAATGCTACTTATGCAGTAAAGTTGTAATGATTGTATTGGTAGTTAGCTGTATAAAGCACTTGCAGGCTAGAGTCTACGATGAATGTGCTACCCTGGATATTAGATAAGGATGCAGTAATTATCATACACTGCTTCACTCCAGGGAGTACAAATGCATATCCAGCAGATGGAGGAATGACTACCAGCTGCCCAAATGAGCCTCTAAGGATTAAGTGCTCTGGTGCCACATTGAGTTTCACTCATTCCACACAACCCCAGTTATTGTTAGAGCAGCACTGGCCTTGTGATCAAGCCAAAGCCATTCATGTACAAAGCAAACAAATGCCCAGATCCCACAGTCAGCATTGCTTCAGTCTTCATAGGAGGAGAGAATCCCAGTTCTGTCAGGTTCTCCCAACAGCCTACTCTTAATTTTCTACTGGCCTTCACCTGAGGCCAGATCTGGGCACTAAGTAAAACACAGGGGTAAACTCAGGAAGTCATAGACTAAACATGGATCTGCCCTGGGAAGGAGTGGAGGAGCTCAGCTTTCTGATGGTAGGAGATTCTTCTTTTCTCTGTATCGTACTGAGCCTTTGCAGGGGATGAGATGTTTGTCCTGTTGTCGAAAATCTTGAGATACTGCAGAGAGGAACTAAAAGCACAAGTAATACAAACCAAAAAGCTAGCGATAACCACAGGACGGCAGGAATGCACCTCCTGTTCCAACACTCAATTTAGCTGGAATGAGGTCACAGTCAACATAGGGGCATGGAAGAACATGACCTCGTGTCTTCTCCTGGATAGGCACCATTGGCAAGCCAGAGATGACTGTTTGGACTGGTTTGTGGTTCTCCAGACAAAGTGAAGAGTCTCCACTTCTGTGTCCTGTGTGATGAAGGACACTGTATTCCAACCCAAGCTTTGACTGGGACACTTCAGAGTCAGAGTCTACTATTCTCATGTCTCTCAAATATAATTACCCAGTAAAGCACTGAGCACTGAGGAACTGGAAATGTCTGATCTCAAAGCACCCAATGAAGACAGAAACAAAGAACCTAGAAGAGCAAATGGCCATAAGGTCAGCAATGGCCATGTAGGTATCAGAGCTTTGTTGCCAATCTCCCATGGTTACCAGGGCCTGGGACCAATGCAGAAAACTGTCAGCCAAAAAGGAGTCTTTAATCCTCATAAAACTTCAACTCATACATCTAGAAGACAGGTGGGGCAAAGGTCTAACTCCAACTTTGCGTCAGAATTGTCTTATGGCTCTTATCAAGTGAAGTAGTATCTCTAGCCTCAACTTCCTCAAGGTTCAAATGACATAGTTGTAAAAAATGACCTCCATGAACATTCCTTGAAACTAAAAAGTATGACTTAATAGTACAGTCTTGTTTCCCAGAGCCTAATACGATGTCACTTTGGGTTCCAAGTCTCATTGCTCCTGGTGTCCTTTAAGCATAAGGCAGAGGACACCAGCTTCAGGATATCACAGCAGTGACCACATGGCTGGGTCATCTGAGATTCAGACAAGTCTGTGATAAGCAGATGAAATGCTGTTAGTTTACCTAGTACTGTGGCAGACACCACAAATAGAGCAGGATATTATTTTCCTCAAAATCCCTTTTCAACTTGGAGCTTCTAACAGACATAACACAAGTAATAATACATACGAGTAGGCAGACTAGATTCAGTTTGTCAGCCCTGAAGAAGTTGCACTTTCTCTGCAGCTTGACATTCTTCATCGTATGGCATCAAAATTAACAGGCTTTCAATAGAAAACTCGGCTCTTATAGGAGATGACTATATTTTAATTAAAGACTTTAAGTAATTAAATTATTTGGGTGATGGTCTTTGTGTTGTTATATTAATGAAAAGGTCCATTCTCCTAATTTAGCGCTGGGTAAGTAGTGATGCATTTACCACATAAACATATCACTTGGAGAAGATGAATAGTCAGTGTGGGATTGAGTTTCGCTTTGGTCCCCAGAACAGAGAGCAGTTACTCACGGCTGTGGTAGCATTGTTTTCTCAGTTCTGAAGGATGCTGTTACCTACGCCTCCTTAGAAAGAGCTCCATAGCCTAAGGGAGTTTCCCAGCAGTCCGCACTTCTTATCTCTGACTTCTTTAGTTCATTTGCTCCCATTTAGATTGCTTTGCTGCAGTCTAAGCCAGCCACCCTTTTCCTAGAAAATACTCACCATGATTATTGAAAGGCAGGTATAGCATCTGTTTCCGATAAGGACTATGAGTTCTTCAGAATGTGTATGTCCCAACGGTATTACGAGTTCTCCTGGGGTTGTACAGCATCACCCCCTATGAATTTTTCATACTTTCTGTGGAATCACTTCCAAGTTGTGTATGCTGTGACAAATGCGGCATCCTCTCTGTAATGGAATCACTTCCTGGTTATCTTCTGCCAACGTGAACACAGAGAGCCTGAGATGGTTCTTGATTCTGTTTCTTTGACTCTTTAAAAATTCAAAAATTAAAAATTCTCATCTTTTCTCACTAAAAGATGTTTCTTTTCACTGAGCGCAGTGAGGAGGATGAAACTTATGGGGCAGAGCTAGTTACTTTTCTTAAGAAGAAGAGATTTATTTTAGCTCCTGGTTTCAGGGGATTCAGTCCATCATGGCAGGAAAGGTGTTGTGGTTGAGTTAGCTTCTGCTAGTGGACGCACATCATCTTTATTATGTGGTTATTACTATGATTATTATTGTTGTTATTTTATTTGTGTTATTGGCAGATCAGGAAGCAGATCATTTAGGTGAGAACCAGAACTGAATACCACCTTTAATACCCACTGCTTCAACCCACATCCAGATATGTACCACATCATCAGAGACCCCAAAGCTTCCCCAAAACGCCAGCACCAACAACTGGGGTCACCAGCACATGAGAACCTGTCAGTGACATTTCACACTCAAATGATACTCATAAAAGACACACACTAAAAAACTAAATATCACATAAAAAAGGAAAGGCCAAGTTTTCATTATAATGTAGCAGACACCCTGGGAGAAAGCAAGACCAAGAAAGATGTGGTAACATACCTTCTCTACTCTGAAAGACATTCTTGAATACAGGGAAGCCAAACATGCTCACACCTGGTACTCCCACAAACAGTACTCCACACCAGGTACTCCCACACCCAGTACTCCACACCAGGTACTCCCACACCCAGTACTCCACACCAGGTACTCCCACACCTAGTACTCCACACCAGGTACTACCACACCCAGTACTCCCACACCAGGTACTCTCATACCTAGTACTCCACACCAGGTACTCCCACACCCAGTACTCCACACCAGGTACTCCCACACCTAGTACTCCACACCAGGTACTCCCACACCTAGTACTCCACACCAGGTACTCCCATACCTAGTACTCCACACAAGGTACTCCCACACCCAGTACTCCCACACCAGGTACTCCCACACCCAGTACTCCCACACCAGGTACTCCCACACATGGTAATTTCACACGTGCTACTCCCACAAACAGTACTCCACACCAGGTACTCCCACACCCAGTACTCCACACCAGGTACTCCCACACCCAGTACTCCACACCAGGTACTCCCATACCTAGTACTCCACACCAGGTATTCCCACACCCAGTACTCCACACCAGGTACTCCCACACCAGGTACTCCCACACCTAGTACTCCACACCAGGTACTCCCACACCTAGTACTCCACACCAGGTACTCCCATACCTAGTACTCCACACAAGGTACTCCCACACCCAGTACTCCCACACCAGGTACTCCCACACCCAGTACTCCCACACCAGGTACTCCCACACATGGTAATTTCACACCTGGTACTCCCACACATAGTACTTTCACAACTGATACTCTAATACCCAGTACTCCCACACCAGGTACTCCCACACCTGATACTCTCACACCTGGTACTCCCACACCCCGATACTCCCACACCAGGTACTCCCACACCAGTTACTCCCAGTAACATACATGGAACACTTTGGCATAGAAGTGGAGCTGATGTGTGTGGGACATAGTCTGGAGTGTTGGTTTGGTGTTAACATAAGGAGAAGGCTGGCTGTGAAGCTCACAAAGCTGGCACTTTACACACTTCCAAAACCCTGGGAACAGACTTAGCAATGTGTTTACGTGTTATTGTAAAATAAGCTAAAACATGTTTATAAAATTGTGAGTACTTTTGGTCTCTGGTCCAGCTTCTGCCCTCTCCCCTATGCAAGTGTGCCCAGACTGTACATGAAAGCTTGTGGCTCCAAATAAGGGAAGTAGAGTTGGGGAGCCATGTGATTTGGTTTAGCAGGTTATGGAAGAGGTTCAGACCCATTTGTGCATAGGGCTAAGGTATCGCTGTCTCTGTATGGACATAAATTCCAAAAGTCCTGTTCTGCCTCTGCTCTTCTTGCTGTGGTTTGTAGATGGAGTCCAGAGCTCAACACTACAATAAGGACATGTCCTTCAGGACAGCACTGCTATGGCTGGACAGAGCAAAAGAAACAGGGTTTAAAGTGTAGGAGCACAAATCTCTCAATGGGCAATTTTTACTGATTTTCAACATGTAAAATGATAAGTAATTATATATTTTAATTTCCCTGGCTATGGTGGAAGTATTGAACTATGGAAGCAATTCAGTAGAAAAACATTTGCCTAGCATGCATAAGTCTCTGAGTTTGATTACTAGTACTACCCTTTCCCCAAAGAAAAGAAAAACTAGAAGAGCTCTGTAGAAAGTAGATTGAGCTGGGGCAAGAGAAATGGGTCGACTTGCTGCACAAACGTGAGGACCAGAAGTTCAGATTCCAGCACCCAAGCATGCCTGCAACCCAGCACTGGGGAGTGTGTCGACAAGAGGACACTGGGACTTACTAGCTAGCATCCAACTTAAAAATACAATTTTGGGTTCAGCAAGGACCTCCCTTCAAAGGGAAGAAGGCAGAGAATGATAGAGGGAGATACAAGGGATGCCCTGGACTCTGAGCACACATTCAGGCAAACATACAGAAACACGCACATGTCCATACACACACACACACTCACTCACACCTACACAAATGCATATGCACAAAGATACATGAAAGATAATAGAATAAACAAACCTCGTGTTTAAAATACTAGAAGTGCTACACAGCACCTTTGTTGATAGGAAAGGGCTGAGAGAATGGCCAGGCTTTGCATGTGTGCCCTGCACAGCATCTCTGTTGATAGGAAAGGGTGGGCTGAATGGCCAGGCTTTGTGTGTTTGCTAGACTCAAGGCATTTCTAATGCTGCCAAAAGGGTTTTCCATATATG